>NW_013764161.1:0-863 GCF_000517525.1 Limulus polyphemus
ACTAGATATAGGGTAGTCTGGTATATATATAAGAGGGTGACAACGTGACGGGACAACAATGTGTGTAGGTAGTGAGTAATTGAACTGCAGTCGGGAAGTATTGTTGAAGTTAACGTTCGTTGTTAAAACGTTTGTAAAAGAGCGACTGTTGAAAATAAGTGTATCGGTAAAGTTATATTCAAAAAGAATAAACCAGTTTTATTAAGTAAGGACTTGTGTCGCTAAAGTTTCGTCGGAACGAAGTTACGGAAAGTTAATTAACAATCGGAGACGTAACAATATATCTGATTTTGTCTAACATACTACATAAAGTTCTAAACAGATAAAAATTGAGTAGATTAATTTTATAAATCAAAAGACTGTATCAAAGTTTGCACGTATATAAATTAGGTTGTATATAAGAATCAGGAGAACGGTGTCTTTTTTTAATAACGAGTGCATCTCATTATAGTCTGTAGAGGTCAAATACATAAAATAACCCTACAAGTCGTTTGTCATCTTTATGTTTACTGAGGTTTTCTTTAAATCTGATACGTGTGTTGTAAGACTTCTGAAATAATTCCAGTGGGACAGCGGTAAGTCTTCGGATTTACAACGCTAAAATCAGGGGTTTGATTCCCCTCGGTAGACACAGAAGATAGTCCGATATGACTTTGCTTTGCTGTAACAAAAACACGTAAATGGTGGTACGGCTGGCCAAAAATACATTTGTCTGGTCTAGTTAAGAACCTGTGAGTGAATAAATACTGTAAATCAATATTAGATTACGTTTAATTTATGTTCCAAGCCCCTTCACAGAATGTTTGAAAGGAGGATTCTCATTTGTGAGATCAAAAGCCAACTACGGGCGTCTGTGGGCATGC
>NW_013764162.1:0-865 GCF_000517525.1 Limulus polyphemus
AGATCTGAATCAGAAACAAAATTAGATCTAAATTAAAATTTAAATCACAATTGAATTTATATCTATCAGTGCCAACAAGATTTGATCATGTCTGATTATCAATATTTTCTTGTATCACCCTCCCTAGAACAACTAGAAAAATATAACAAAAATGAATTGCTCGAAATTGTCAAAATTTTAGAATTAGACGTTAAGAGATCAATGACAAAAAATTAACAAAAAAGCGTATTATCGAAATACTAGTCGATGATGGTTTGTTGCCTGAGGAAGCATTAGAGGAATACTCTAGTGTCCCTACTAGCCAATCGGGGTTGAGCGATAAAGATGAATTAGAGATCCAGCTAAAACTCAAACAAATCGAGCTCTAACAAGCTCGTATTGAAGCTGAAAGAGAAAACAAACGTCTCGAGGCCGAAAAAGCTCGCATTCAAGCTGAAAGAAATGGAAATTAGACTCAACACTGATCGACTAAGGCAAAATGACAAATATGAACTTAATCGATATGTTAAAGTACCACCATTTAACGAAAATGAAGTTGATAAATATTTCCAACATTTTGAGAAGGTTGCCCAAACCATGGAATGGCCCACCAAAAAATGGTCATTATTATTACAAAGTGTTTTAATTGGTAAAGCACAAGAAGTTCATGCCGCTCTCTCTCTAGAAGATTGTACGAATTATGAAAAAGTTAAAGCTGCCATTCTCAAAGCATACAAGTTAGTATCAGAGGCTTATCGCCAAAGTTTCGAGGTTATCGCAAACAAGATAATCAAACTTATACGGAATTTGCCTACAAAAAAAGAGGTTTAATTTTATCGATGCTGCAATTCTATGCATATTGGCAATAGTTTCGACAAACTAAGAC
>NW_013764163.1:0-902 GCF_000517525.1 Limulus polyphemus
ACGCCTATCACTCCTTCCCTGAGCATGCCGCCTCAATACCGCGTGAGTTTACTCAGGCCTGGTCAGGTAGGTTATTCGGTGCCTGATCGGTGAAACTGGTTTTTCACGGGGTATCCCACAATACCGCGTGAGTTTAATCGGGCACTGGTCAGGTAGGTTATTCGGTGCCTGATAGGTGAAAGTGGTTTTTCAATACCGCGTGAGTTTAATCGGGCACTGGTCAGGTAGGTTCTTCGGTGCCTGATCGGTGAAAGTGGTTTTTCAATACCGCGTGAGTTTAATCGGGCACTTGTCAGGTAGGTTATTCGGTTCCTGATCGGTGAAAGTGGTTTTTCACGGGGTATCCCACTCTCCCCACGGTTAAGTCTCTAGCTTGGATTTTTAGCTTCCGCCACTCTGAAAAACCATAAGTCCGTTAATGGTCGTTGAGTTTAGGTAAAACGATCTCATGTATGACTTGCATAGCCACTCCCTTCTATCACGAGCGCGATGAAGAGAAGCAATCACTTCTGAGCGCCATCATCTCATCTCATCTTGGAGGCCTGAAAGAGAATCAGTGACGCTCAAAAACTACTCTTTCTCTTCGTCCCGCTCGCAAAAATAAGATTTATTGGTGAAGTGAATCTGGTCAATGTTTAAGCTAGCAGTTGAGACGCTAAGTGACTTTATTAGAGTTTACTAACAGGGTGGGATGGTTGTTAGCACCTAGTACTCTGAGCATCCTCAGTTACTTCCCACGGTTCCCCTGAGAGATTTGAAAACGGAAAACTTGCCACGTAATAGAGAAAAAATCAAATGCACCTGACCCTCCTTGGTCTATAATACTTAAACTCCGATATAGATCACAGACAGACAGAAACAAAACCAAAACGGCCATTCCTATTTTGTCCATGAAGAAGAAA
>NW_013764164.1:0-864 GCF_000517525.1 Limulus polyphemus
TCTTGTATATATATAAGAGGTCACAACGTGACGAAAAACAGTGTAGTGAGTAATTGAACTGCAGTCAGAGAGTATTGTTGAAGTTGAGCACGTTCGTTGTTATAGCGCGACTGTTGAAAATAAGTGTATCGGTAAAGTTATATTCAGAAAGAATAAACCAATTTGCTAAGAAAGGACTTGTGTCGCTAAAGTTTCGTGGGAACGAAGTTACGGAAAATCAACTAACGAACGGGGACGTAACAGGAAGTTAAAATTGAAAAATGCAATATGGCAGCTTTTATGAAGAACGAGGCCTTTGTGGTACATAACTTAAAGTTTACTGTAAATGTGGATATAAGAGCTTTTTTTTCTTGTAAACTAAAATCACTGTAAAAACATAACGTTTAAATAGAAAAAAAATCATCTAACAAGTTTCCAGCAACCATGAGCAGTTGTCCAAAATGTCGCTAAGTAAAATAAACGTGTTTCTATTTTGAATGTTGTAGTTTTACAATAATTTATTTCTATGTACTTATCTCTCAACGTTATGAGAAATTTAATTATCCTGAATAGTTTTTCTTTTCTCTGACGTTCATCTTGGAAATGACAACAAAGCGTTCCATATTTACCGTTAGTATTTAACCAACCGTGACGTCATGGTAATTCTAACACTAATTAGTATAGTTGAATTTTGGAATGCACCTGTTGTGACATTAAGTGCAGATTTTTTTAAGATTCTTCTTAATTTTTCCATTGCAATTAGAAATTATCAATGACATTTTTTACACACTTCTAATTTTTAGCTGCAATGGTTTGTTTGTTGTTAAGAGCAAAGCTATACAATGGACTACTTGTGCTGTGCTCATCATGAGTATCGAAACCCGG
>NW_013764165.1:0-1754 GCF_000517525.1 Limulus polyphemus
TCTGTTAGTATTGTACAATGATTCAAGACACAAGGAATACAGGAAGTCTGAGTTATAAGATCTGTTCGTATTGGACAATGATCAAGACACAAGGAATAAAGGAAATCATAGTTGTAAGATCTGTTAGTATTGTACAATGATTCAAGACACAAGGAATAAAGAAAATCTGAGTTACAAGATCTGTTCGTATTGGACAATGATTCAAGACACAAGGATCACAGGAAATCTGAGTTATAAGATCTGTTCGTATTGGACAATCATTCAAGACACTAGGAAAAAAGGATGTCATAGTTGTAAGATCTGTTAGTATTGTACAATGATTGAAGACACAAGGAATAAAGGAAATCTGAGTTATAAGATTTGTTCATATTGGACAATGATTCAAGACACATGGAACACAGGAAATCTGAGTTATAAGATCCTTTAGTATTGGACAATGATTCAAGACACATGGAATACAGGATATCTGAGTTATAAGATCCGTTAGTATTGGACAATAATTCCAGACACAAGGAATACAGGAAATCTGAGTTATAGAATCTGTTCGTATTGTACAATGATTCAAGAGAGAAGGAATACAGGAAATCATAGTAGTAAGATCTGTTCGTATTAAACAATGATTCAAGACACAAGAAATAAAAGAAATCTGAGATATAAGATCTGATCGTATTGGACACTGATTCAAGACACAAGGAATAAAGGAAATCATAGTTGTAAGATATGTTTGTATTGTACAGTGATTCAAGACACAAAGAATAAAGGAAATCATAGTTGTAATATCTGTTCGTATTAGACAACGATTCAAGACACAAGGAATACAGGAAATCTGTGTTATAAGATCTGTTCGTATTGGACATAGATTACAGACACAAGGAATACAGGAAATCTGAGTTATAAGATCTGTTCGTATTGGACAATGATTCAAGACACAAGGAATAAAAGAAATCAGAGTTATAAGATCTGTTCATATTGGACAATGATTCAAGACACAAGGAATACAGGAAATCATAGTTGTAAATCTGTTCATATTGGACAATGATTCAAGACACATGGAATACAGGAAATCTGAGTTATAAGATCTGTTAGTAGTGGATAATGATTCAAGACACAAGGAATAAAGGAAATCATAGTTGTAGGATCTGTTAGTATTAGACAGTGACTCAAGACACAAGGAATTCTAATTTCCTGTATTCCTTGTGTCTTTTATCATTGTCCAATACGAACAGATCTTACAACTCTGATTTCCTTTATTCCTTGTGTCTTGAATCATTGTCCAATACTAACAGATCTTATAACTCTGATTTCTTGTATTCCTTGTGTCTTGAATCATTGTCCAATATGAACAGATCTTATAACTCTAATTTCTTTTATTCCTTGTGTTTTGAATCATTGTCCTATACGAACCGATGTTATAACTCATATTTCCTGTGTTGTAAGATCTGTTCGTATTGGATAATGATTCAAGACACAAGAAATAAAGGAAATCTGAGTTATAAGATCTGTTCGTATTGGACAAAGATTCAAGACATAAGGAATACAGGAAATCTGAGTTATAAAGTCTGTTAGTATTGTACAATGATTCAAGACACAAGGAATAAAGGAAATCATAGTTGTAAGATATGTTAGTCTTGTACAATGATTCAAGACACAAGGAATAAAGAAAATCTGAGTTACAAGATCTGTTCGTATTGGACAATCATTCAAGACATAAGGAATAAAGGAAATCATAGTTGTAAAATCTGTTAGTATTGTAC
>NW_013764166.1:0-864 GCF_000517525.1 Limulus polyphemus
TTAGTCAATTTCAAAGTGAATTAGATACATTAAATGATGATTTACTGTCTTTTACTCAGGGAGGATATATTAGCCATGGACCAAATCAGCCCCAGACAACAGGAAGCCCCTTCCAGACCCTGCAGCTAAGCCCTAATGCATACATCTTCAGTCCTGCCAGAAGTCACATTCCAGACATGAATGTCAGCAATAGGGGTGATCTAGTATGAAGGAAACCACAGGAATTCGATTGGAAGACACCATGGGAAGTGTATAGAGCACAATTTGATCTACTGGCAAAAATGAATGGAGCAGAAAACAGTGCACCTGGCAACAAGCTTGAAGGTACAACCACTGGAAATACTTGGACAGTTGTCAGCAGACAACAGGCACAACTATAGAGCACTGGTAGCTGCTCTAGAACTCAGGTATGGAACTCAAAATCAGTCCAAGGTCTACAGGGCTAGGTTTAGGACTAGAGTCTATGCTAAAGGGGAGAGCCTGCAAGAGCTGGCACAGGATTTGAAAAGTATGGCACACAGGGCTTACCCAACTGCACCACCTGATGTCCTCAAGCTGTTGCTGAGAGATTATTTTGTAGACGCCTTGGATAGTCCACAACTGAAGATACAAGTAAAGCAAGCACGCCCTCATTCTATGCAGGATGCAATGGCCAGAGCTCTTGAATTCGAATCCTATGTTAAGTCCAGCACAGAGGTACAAAAGGTTGGTACAGTCATCAGGGTTCAAGGCCAGAAAAGGGCAGCTTTCAAAGAGGTTTGAGGGACTTTGCTGGCACTGTCACAAACCTGGGCACAAGAAAGTTCAATGCTGGAAACTCCAACACATGGAGGATGCCACAGCAGGAAAAACTGCTACCCAGAA
>NW_013764167.1:0-862 GCF_000517525.1 Limulus polyphemus
CGTTGGTAAAAGAGTAGCCCAAGAGTTGGCGGTGGGTGGTGATGACTAGTTGCCTTCCCTCTAGTCTTACACTGCTAAATTAGGGACGGCTAGCGCAGATAGCCCTCGTGTAGCTTTGCGCGAAATTCAAAAAGAAACAAACAAACAATTATAGGTAACCAGAATTTGAAAACACGGGTAAGTATGGATACATACTTCTATTTTGTTCTACCAGTGGTATATTTTTATTCTACAACTTGTCAGTCTCTTCAAAATGAAATCAATATATATATATAATTCCAGCACAAAATCCCCTGTCGATTAACCAAGTAAACTTATCTAAACACATTATAAATTTAATATTTTGTAAAGAGTTTAAAGATATAAATATAAGTTCGTATATATTTTGTTTAAGAAAAATTTATAAATGTAAAATTAAAAATTAATAATATTTTTGTTTAAATAGATACAATCGAACTTATTTAAATCATGTACTTCTATGAACTTCACCGAAATGGTGAATTATAGTTAAAATTATTGGCTTTTTACTGACCGTTTAGTCTCACTTTGACAGAAAGAAAAAAAAAAAAGATTTAAATTATATATTACGTTTCTGACATTAAAAGATAAGCACTGAGAGAGAAGAGGATGCAAGACTCTAGAAGTATGCAAAATAACATGTTTTGCAATATAAACTTTTCTGAAATGAAAAATTAAATTTTGTATTGTAGACTGGTAATCCTTTATCTAGGGCTATTAGTTTCTTACCTAGCGGTCAAAATTTAATTTAATCCTTTTCCTAACTGGTATATGTTTAATATAATCCTTTCCTTAACTGAAATGAGCATATTCAATTTTTTCCCTGACGAGAAATAGAATATTT
>NW_013764168.1:0-924 GCF_000517525.1 Limulus polyphemus
GCGAGCATGTTTGGTGTGACGGGGATTTGAACCCGCGACCCTCAGATTGCGAGTCGAGCGCCCCCTAACCACCTGGTCATGCTTTTGTTTTCTTTCTGTAGACGTCTTAAGGTCTGATTGTAAACAATATGAAAAATGAACCAAACAAGCATTGTTACCATAACACTAATATAAACAACATACAAGCCACCTGGTGATATTTGTTATAAGATTTAAATGTATATATCATATCTTATTAATTCATAAAAAAATATATCTGTGTATAATCAACGTATAGTTATATTCATTATTCAAAACAACTGTTTGAATAACGGTTAAATCTAAGTAGCTTTCAAAAGACCCAGAAACTCGAGCTTACTATTCTTCTTACAGGGTGATAAATATGAAAAACATGTTCAATACACGCCACGAGTTCAGGAAGTATTAATCAAAATGATCATTAAAACTGACCAATCCCAATTCAGGCCCTGTTTCATTGGGCAACGGAAATGTCGAGAGCACGTGTTTAGATCAAGGTAACAAACTATTGGTAAAGGTCAGAATAATCACGTACTTATAAATAATCATAATAATAACTATAATCTAAAATATAAAATAGAATATTTAAAAGAGCAAAAATACTTGACTTTAGAGACCAAACTGAACAATCCGAACAAAAATTAAAACATTTTTTATTTTATTTATGTATTTCTTCTTTAATGAGCGAGAAAACAATAACGAATTAGCATAAAGGAAAGACATTGAATAACCCTTGCAGCTTTACAAAATGCCAATAATATTTAGAAAAGGAACGAATTATAGGATAACTCTTCAAGATTACTCAGATCTGATTATAGGATAACTATTATAGGATAACTCTTCAAGGAAGAGTTATCCTATAATCTGATCTGAGTAATAAAGATTACTCAGATCAGATTATAGGAT
>NW_013764169.1:0-1490 GCF_000517525.1 Limulus polyphemus
AGATGGTCACGGCGTGACGTGATAATGTGCGTGTAGGTAGTGAGTAATTACCTGCAGTGAGAAAGTATTGTTGAAGTTAACGTTCGTTATAGCGTTTGTTTTAGCGCGAATGTTGAAATCAAGTGTATCGTGAAGTTATATTCAGAAAGAATAAACCAGTTTTATTAAGTAAGGACTTGTGTCGCTAAAGTTTCGTGGGAACGAAGTTACGGAAAATCAACTAACGAACGGAGACGTAACAATATGTTTATTGTGGAATATTCACTGTGTTATAGAAGAAAGTAATACACTGTTTGGAGATCTGCTAAGAATGAGAATACAATCATTACAAAGTTTATAGCAAATAACTAAGAGCTGTTGAAAGTAATTATTGTATTGTATTGTAAGAAAGAATAATTATTTAGGAAGTTTTGGTTTCTGCTGTTTGTTACAAAATTTATAATTCTTTGTGTTAGCCGACCAATTCCCTAGATAGTAAACTGGAAGATGTTTCAGTTTCTACTAATATTAAGGGTCCTTGTTAGAATACATCCTTTCTTCGTAATTTAAACTAAAAAATGAATCAAACACAGACGTCTCTAGAGTTTTTCACACTTAATTCTAGTGACAAAATCCATGTCCACCCAACATCTTGTCTCAAATTCTTGTTACAATACATCCTTTTTTGGTGGACATGGATTTTGTCACTAGAATTAAGTGTGAAAAACTCTAGAGACGTCTGTGTTTGATTCATTTTTTAGTTTAAATTACGCAACATCTTGTCCCAAGTTTACAATTTTAAGGTGAAAGTGCATTCGTAAATTCATCTTGGGTTGTTATTTTTTCTTATATTGTTTCTATTGCTTGTAGCGATGACGTAAATCTAGTCGTTCTTTTCCAACTTAGCGTATTATATCTTTGTTGTACGTACTCGTTAATAAAGAAATTACAAGTACAACATGAGCACGCTATTAATCCCAACCTTACTACCTTCTCAGACCTAGTAGGAAGGCAGTGAATATCAAATATTTCACGTGGCGTCTGTACAGTGTTGCGTAGCAGGTTGTTGTAGTTACCCAAAACTATTACCAGTCATTGAGTTTTTGATGAATTCTAGTGGAGGTTTTATTCTAGGTTGTGCAACACGCTGTTGTAGGTACTGAATACGAATGTTATGTAAAAAGCTATGAGGTGCTCTCTTTTGATGATTTTACATGGTATTTTATAAATATTTGGGAGCAGAAGTTCATTTAAAATAACCGTGTTTGTTTTGTCATATATATTAATCAAGGTCACGTTCACTGAGTCTTAAACACGTGTCTAGATTAATCTTAAACATAGTCGTGGACCTACAAGCAAGTTAGAATTTTTGTTTTTTAAATGTGTTTTAAAAACAATTAGGGTCCATGTGGAAGCCATGTGTAGTTTTAGGTTTAAAGTGATTACGTACAATTCCCTCTGAGAAGAGAGCTATCTACTTAAGTTGCAGTAGTGAAAGTTACGATATGGGT
>NW_013764170.1:0-946 GCF_000517525.1 Limulus polyphemus
TCAGTTTTTATTTTAATATCAGTGCTTTTGTCATTCTTTTCTCAGTTCTTAATGTAATATCATTGCCAATTTAATTCTTTACTCACTTATTATTGTAATATCAGTGCTATTATTAATCTTTCCTCTGTTATTATTGTAATATAAGTGCTTTTGTCTTTCCTTTTTCACTTATTATTGCAATATTAGTGCTATTGTCATTCTTTTATCAGTTCTTATTGTAATATCAGTGTTATTGCCATTCTTTCCACACGTATTTTTGTAATATCAGTGCTATTGTCATTCTTTTATCAGTGCTGATTGTAATAAGAATGCTATTGTCATTTTTTCCTCAGTTTTTTAGTAATATCAGTGCTATTGCCATTCTTTTCTCAGTTCATAATGTAATATCAGTGCTATTATCGTTCTTTCCTCAGTTATTATTCTACTATTAGTGCTATTGTCATTATTTTCTGAAGTATTATTGTAATATCAGTGCTATTGTCATTCATTCCTTACTTCTCAATATAATATTAGTGCCATTTTCATTCTCTCCTCACTTATTAGTGTAATATCAGTGTTATTGGCGTTCTTTCCTCAGTTATTATTGTACTATTAGTGCTATTGTCATTATTTACTGAAGTATTATTGTAATATCAGTGCTATTGTCATTCATTTTTTATTTCTCAATATAATATTTGTGCCATTTCCATTCTCTCCTCACTTATTAGTGTAATATCAGTGTTATTATAATTCTTTCCTCAGTTCTTATTGTAATATCAGTGCTATTGACGTTCTTTACTCACTTATTATTGTAATATCAGTATTATTGTCATTCTTTCCTCACTTATTATTGTAATATCTGTGCTATTGTCACTCTTTCCTCAGCTAATATTGTAATATTAGTGAAATTGTCATTGTTTCCTTAGTTATTATTGGAATGTCAGTACAATTGTAATTGTTTTCTCTG
>NW_013764171.1:0-1016 GCF_000517525.1 Limulus polyphemus
AAACCTACCTAAAATCTACTGGTGGATCGTTAAAAGAAACCTACCTAAATCTACTGGTGGATCGTTAAAAGAAACCTACCTAAATCAACTGGTGGAAGTTCAGCTTTCTGTTCGGTACGAGGGACTGTGGATTAAAATGATGGATGGTCGTATTCAACTTCAACATGTCACACAAAACGCACGTGCTTATACAGCTTATGCGAATTGCGGCCTGTGCTTGAGAGCTCGCGCTTGCAGCTCTCCAGGTGAAGGACTCGTGGCAGCCATGCGTTTTACTGTTGAAGGATCGACAGAGACTGCTCCTAGTAACGGATGCTGCAGTCTTTTATTGATCGCTTCGGCCAACCATAGGTGAATCATCTCAGTTCATGGTTGCCTAGGTAACTATAGAAGCTCGGATTAAAGCTTCTTAACTGTTTTGAGTCTGTAAAGGACATTTGCCAATCACGAGGAAGCATGCAACTGATGTCACTAGAGGACATGCCCACCTGGTTAGACGATGGTTGACTAGTATCCTCTTAGCAAGAAGGGGAGACTAGGGAGTAGCCTAAAGATGGAAGGGGGGGGGGATACTGTCTCTTCGCCATTGCAAGAGTAGGAGAAACAAACATGGACATTTAAATTATATAGAACACTTACGCTCTTTATCACCAGGATATACAGATAATAATGGTCAGAGAGTAACTAAAATATACAAGTTACATTTACAACAGTAGTGTTACACTTACAATAACTGAAAAAAATGTTACAACAAGCGTTAGGTTTACAAGTTCCGCTACAACATTATTTTAAGGTTGTTTTCAATCCCCAACAAAGTACCTCACTATTACCTCATTATTCCATATTATATATGGGACCAACAATCTGGTGATAATATATATTACTATATAACACTTATAATATTGGACCAACAATCTGGTGATAATATATATTACTATATAACACTATAACAATCTGATGATAACATATATTACTATATAACACTTATAATATGGGACCAACAATCTGGTGATAAT
>NW_013764172.1:0-863 GCF_000517525.1 Limulus polyphemus
GTATATAATCTCTCATTTTAATTTTATATAAATATACACATGTTATTATTGATATGTTACAAGTAAAACTTTTTACTTCAAGGTACTGTATTTGTATTTTACTTTTAAGTAGACTTAATTTAATGACCATGAATTGTTATCTTGTAGCAATTAAATACATTAAATGAGTTATTTATTAATAGCTACTTTGGTGTTTAAGTTTTCAAAAATTCTCTTTTAAGGATTTTATGGTAATGAATCAACATTTACTCAATTGCCTTGGGGTTGGACATGCTCAGCTGGACAACATATTCAAAATTGCTAGCAGCCACCAACTAGGAGCAAAATTGACAGGTGCAGGTGGTGGAGGCTGTGCCTTAATCTTACTACCTTCAGAGATAGGTAATATATATATATATTTGAGTGTTTGTAAAGAATAAGTTCATAATAATTTTTATACTAATATACTAGTTGAGAGTTAAATAATGTAGTTTTAAATGACAGAAAATTTCCTTAATTGTATTTCAGGTGTTATTCATTTCAAATGTTTCATCTTAGAGCCGGGCCCCCATCGGGATCCAGGAGCTTTAATTGAAAACTTTAATATTAATACAATTAATAAGATATTGATAAGTGCTAACAATAAGATACTGCATTATTTAACAAAAAACAAATCATTCTTTTGATATGAAGTTTAACCTTGACGCTTAGCCTAAGATGGATATTATACTAGGCCTAAGCGGCTAAGCATAAGCAGGTAGGCTGATCGGAAAAGTTAAAACCTTGGTTTTTAAGTATTTAGGCCATTTGTAACATTAAAAGAAAGCTACATTGCTACTATGGAAATAACCTAATATATATATGTAATTAAGAACAATTGATGA
>NW_013764173.1:0-205 GCF_000517525.1 Limulus polyphemus
CTTGTCAGTGATAGTACACAGTGTTGTTAATTCGTGTGGCTTGTTAGTGATTGTACACAGTATCGTTAAATCGTGTGGCTTGTCAGTGATAGTACACAGTATCGTTAAATTTAGGGCTTGTTATTGACAGTACACATTATTGTTAATTCTTGTGTCTTCTTATTGACAATACACAGTATTGTTAAATCTTGGGTCTTCTTTTTGA
>NW_013764174.1:0-862 GCF_000517525.1 Limulus polyphemus
CTGATGATTATGAGATGGCTGAGTTATTAAATGTTGCTTTTTCTTCAGTTTCTATTACTGAAGATTTAAGCAGTATTCCACATCTTCAACAGTTGATAAATGGAAACAAGGTCAAACAAGATGATTGCATTAATTCTGAGCTGGTTAAGAAATAATCGGGAAGTTCAAAAAAGTTAAGGATCTTGGGCCATTTAATATTTTTCCAAGGATTTTGAAGGAGGATAAAGATTAGATATGTGAGCCACTTACTACTATTTCTTGTCAGTCCTTGAATAGTGGGTAGGTACCAGAGGATTGGAAGTTAGCTAATGTAACTCCTCTTTTCAAAGGAGGCGATAAATATCATACCAGTAATTATAGACCCATTAGTCTTACATCAGTTGAGGGAAAAGTTTTGGAAAGTCTGTTAAAAGATGCTATGCAAAGTAATTTAACAAAGTTTAGAATTTTATTGGATAGTCAACATGGTTTCAAATCTTTTGACATTCTTTGAAATGGTTACTGCTTATGTAGATGAGGGTAAGAGTGTAGATTTGGTGTATCTGGATTTTCAGAAGGCGTTTGACAAGGTGCCACATAAAAGGCTTGTAAAAAATTAGCTCTAGGTGTGGGGAATAAGTTAGAAGAGTGACTGGATAAAAGAAACCTGAGGATTGTTACAAATAGAGTTCAGTCAAACTGGATTAATGTCACAAGTGTGATACCTCAGGGCTCAGACTTGGGACCTTTGCTCTTTTTGATTTTCATCAATAACAATGAAGGAATAGTCAATAAATTACTTAAATTTGCAAATGATATTAAGGTCTTGAGTGTTGCTAGCTGTGAAGAGGATGCTGCTGATTTACAAAAAAATTTAGATCAT
>NW_013764175.1:0-862 GCF_000517525.1 Limulus polyphemus
TACCCAACTGCACCACCCAATGTCCTCAAGTTGTTGCTGAGGGATCAGTTTGCAGATGCCTTGGACAGTCCACAACTGAAAATACAAGTAAAGCAAGCACACCCCTCTACTATGCAGGATGCAATGGCCAGAGCTCTTGAATTCGAATCCTATGTTAAGTCCAACACAGAGGTACCAAGGTTGGTACAGTCATCAGGATTCAAGGCCTAAAAAAGTCAGCTTTCAGAGAGGTTTGAGGGACAAGAGAACTCAATGCAGGCAACTTCAACACAGGAAAGATGACATGGCAGGAAAGGCTGCTACCCAGAAAGGTTGTTGGAACTGTGGAGAGCAAGGACATATGAGGAGCCAGTGTAAGAAAAATACTACCAATAAGTCAGCCTTGAAGAAATCAGTAGTGGTTGGTGTTGAGGGATGCCCACCAACCCCCATTGTGAAAGTCCCAACAGCTAAGTGTAAAATGGCAAGCACACATAGTGTCTACGTGACAGGAAAGCTGAATGTCCAAAAGTGCAATTTTGTCATAGATTCTGTGTCTCAACAAACCCTTGTGAGTATCAAGGTGCTGGATCACTAAGGAGTACCAGAAGCCATACAGAAACTCTGTGGTGTGACAGGACATTATGCAAGGTTGTGGGGACCATTGTGGGTAACTATTGAGCTCATGGGCATAAAGGACAGACACAAAATATACTTGGCTGACATCAAATACCATTGCATACTAGAGTTGCCTACTTACTACCGAGGAACTGTGTATTTAACTTTGATAAAATGACGTTTGGGAACAACAAAGGCCAAATTCCGGTAAGTGTTAAAAAACAGATTGGACTAACCAGGTTCCATCTAGCTGAAGTCAAAGTGA
>NW_013764176.1:0-859 GCF_000517525.1 Limulus polyphemus
GTTATCTACATAAATATAATAGTACTGTCTGTATCTATATAGATATAATAGTACTGTATGTTATCTACATAAATATAATAGTACTGTCTGTATCTATATAGATATAATAGTACTGTATGTTATCTACATAAATATAATAGTACTGTCTGCTGTCTGTATCTATATAAATATAATAGTACTGTCTGTATCTATATCGATATAATAGTACTGTATGTTATCTATATAGATATAATAGTACTGTCTGCTGTATATATCTATATGAATATAATAGTACTGTATGTTATCTATATAGATATAATAGTACTGTCTGTATCTATATGAATATAATAGTACTGTATGTTATCTATATAGATATAATAGTATTGTATGTAGCACAGTATGTATGTATTGTAGCACAGCGGTATGTCTGCGGACTAACAACGCTAGAATCCGGGTTTCGATACCCGTGGTGGGCAGAGCACAGATAGCCCATAGTGTAGCTTTGTGCTTAATTACAAACAAACAAACTATGACTATAATTAAGTTTACAACTATAGCTGAACTTGAAGAACCTATGCTTGTATAACAACAACCATAGATGAACTTGAAGAACGTATGCTTGTATAACAACAACCATAGTTGAACTTGACGAACCTATGCTTGATAACAACAACCATAGTTGAACTTGAAGAACCTATGCTTGTATAACAACAACCATAGATGAACTTGAAGAACGTATGCTTGTATAACAACAACCATAGTTGAACTTGACGAACCTATGCTTGAATAACAACAACCATAGTTGAACTTGAAGAACCAATGCTTGTATAACAACAACCATAGATGAACTTGAAGAACGTATGCTTGTATAACAACAACT
>NW_013764177.1:0-863 GCF_000517525.1 Limulus polyphemus
GGCTACTCTTTTACCAACGAATAGTGGAATTGACCGTCACATTATAACGCCCCCACAGCTGAAAGGGCAAGCATGTTTGGTGGGACTGGGATTCGAACCCGCGACCCGCAGATTGGGAGTCCAGCTCCCTAACCACCTGGCCATGCCAGGCCTCCATGAATTAGTACATTTACTAGAAGCTTTTCTGAAAAACTAAATCAAAACTAAATTGTCTGGCAATCAGTTTCAGATTACCTTTCTGTGAGACGCTCCAGTTTTACCTCATCAATATTTGAGTGATCTTAGTTATCACTTCGTAAAACACAATTTGAAATGTTTGCATAGCTTTAAGAACAAATTAAGTATTTAAATGTAACACACGTCTTTCTTTATATCGAGTACAAAATTGAACTAAATGTAGAGAGGTGATATAAGTTAAAAATAATAAACTAATTTGAATAAAACTTGGTATGAATAACTTATGTCTTTTTTTTTACTCAAACGCATTCATTCTTCATTGTTGTTCGTGTTGATCTACATAACTTGAAAAGTTCATGTCAAAGATCTTTGCTGATTGGCTAAGATTTTATTAACATTAAACATTTTCAATCTATCTATGTACACACCGTCAAAATAATTAATTTTAAGTTTATTTTCTAAGCGTAAAGCAACACAATGGGCCATCTGCGCTTTGCCCACTGCAGCTATCTTACCCTAATTTTTAACGTTATAAGCCCCTGAGCATACTCCTCCTACGTGAGTGTCGGACTGTTAATCCTGTTCGCTTATTTAAAAGTTTAATAATTCAAACTTAACTCGTCTTATATGACAACATTATTTTTGGTAAAAAATAAATGAAAGATTTAATGTCTTTAAGAATATGG
>NW_013764178.1:0-864 GCF_000517525.1 Limulus polyphemus
GATAATGAACACACAAACAACCCATTGGTCGTTACTTATTAGTTTTATTAAACGATAATGAATATAAAAAACAACATTGGCCGCTACTTATTAGTTTTATTAAACAATAATGAACATACAAACAAAACAACGATCACTACTTATTAGTTTTATTTAACGATAATGAATTTAAAAATTATTGGTCGTTACTTCTTAGTTTTATTAAACAATAATGATCATACAAATAAAACATTGATCGCTACTTATTAGTTTTATAAAACGATAATGAACATACAAACAACACATTGGTTGTTACTTATTAGTTTTATTAAACGATAATGAATATAAAAAACAACATTGGCCGCTACTTATTTGTTTTATTAAACAATAATGAACATACATACAAAACAATGATCAATACTTATTAGTTTTATTAAACGATAATGAATATAAAAACCAACATTGGCTGCTACTTATTAGTTTCATTAAACAATAATGAACATACGCACAAAACATTGGCCTTTACTGCTTAGTTTTATTAAACGATAATGAACATACAAACAACACAATTGTCGTTACTTATTAGTTTTATTGAACCATAATGAACATACAAATAAAACATTGATCGCTACTTATTAGTTTTCTGAAATGAAAATGTACATACAAACAACACATTGGTCGTTACTTATTAGTTTTATTAAACGATAATGAATATCAAACCAACATTGGTCGTTACTTACTAGTTTCATTAAACAATAATGAACATACAAACAAATCATTGATAGCTACTTATAAGTTATAATAATCGATAATGAATATCAAACCAACATTAGTCGTTACTTATTAGTTTTATTAAACGATAATAAACATACAAACAAAACATTG
>NW_013764179.1:0-861 GCF_000517525.1 Limulus polyphemus
GAAGGTACTTCTAATTATCCTACTGTTTTAACTCCTAACCTTGAAGGTACTTCTAATTATCCTACTGTTTAACTTCTAACCTTGAAGATACTTCTAATTATCCTACTGTTTTAACTCCTAACCTTGAAGGTACTTCTAATTATCCTACTGTTTTAACTCCTAACGTTGAAGATACTTCTAATTATCCTACTGTTTTAACTCCTAACCTTGAAGATACTTCTAATTATCCTACTGTTTTAACTCCTAACCTTGAAGATACTTCTAATCAGATTATATAGCACTAATTACTTTATTGTTTCAATCTTTGTTACTACTGCGTAATGCATCAGTTAGTGTAAGCACTCGCATGAACTTAGCCATTACACTATGTGTTAATGGAAACTTTATCATATTGTTGTTTAACAAAACAACTTTACATTTTACTCTTTCTAACAAAACTATTTTTGTTAAACAAACGCTACTACTTTGAGACCATTTATGTGGATGACAACTTGGTTTTACTGGAATTTTTTAATACCTTTGATATCGAGTAGAAGAACTCGCCATCTAGTTTTCAAAATATAAATTAGTTATCGGCATTATATATTTTTTTTATAATACCTCATCATACATAATTTTATCGCATCCCATTTTTATTATTCCTTATTGTCCTGTGATCAACGAGTATTTAAAATAAGTTCCTCAGTTTTTATTTTATAAATCTTATAACACTACAGTAATAATATTTATTGCGTATAAAATAATTAACGAAACGAAAAATAATTTAAGACTATTTACAGTGTTTCATTTAACTTATAATTTAATCCTCATTGTTTCGTATCAAACGAATCTATTTATACAACGGGTGAACAATTTGAAAGT
>NW_013764180.1:0-864 GCF_000517525.1 Limulus polyphemus
CATCGGAGAGGTTGGGAATATAGGGCTGTACCTTACAGTTCAAATAACCTGCCTTAATGGCAGCAGGTGGACGTAGTGATGAAAACCTCAAAATTAAAACTGAGGTCGGCACCATAATTCCATCTTGACGAGTGGAGATCCTTCGAACTGCCGAAACTCCTTGATTGGAGAAACCAGCAAGGATCTCCGTCTCAGGGATAGATTTCAAATCCCTCTAAACGATAACTCCTCGTGAGGAATTCAAGGAAGCGTGGGGAGTAACCTCAATGGGTATATCCCCAATGGCCTTTGAATTCAAGAGAAGTTCACTGTGCTTAGGATGGGAAGTTTCTACTAAGATGTCTCCAAAACGTAGCTTCTTAACTGATTTTGGAGAGCCAGCAAGCCCCTCTAAGCCATTCTGAATAAAAAAAGGAGACATTTACCCTAAAGGTTTATCTGATAATGAATGCATGATTAAAAAGCGAGGTACAGGTGTATTGTGTGATGGAGACTGCTGTTCAGAGTCTTCTAGGCGTGGTCGTTTACTAATAAGTAGATTTTTATTTTTATTTTTTATTTGGAATGGGGGGAATCCATAATTAAAGAGAGAGATTCAGTGTCCACTGACCCCACCCGCCATGGAGTCCTACGAGGAAACGCACTACAATGTCAAACAAGGACACTGCAGCAACGCCAGGGTTTCGTGAGCACTATACCCAAACACCAGTATCAGACACGATGTCCACAACACCCGTTGAGAACGCCCAACACTGGTACTCAGTTGACCCCAGTGGACCAGCCGATTGACCCTTAGGGGGCCACCCCAAGGCCACCCGTCTACAGGAATTCAAGGCCAAAGTGGTGCGTTGCAGTGCCCCAAAC
>NW_013764181.1:0-865 GCF_000517525.1 Limulus polyphemus
CAGTAAACAACTGTGTCAGTCTATTTTCAGTAAACAACTGTGTCAGTCTATTTTCAGTAAATAACTGCCTCATTCTATTTTCAGTAAACAAATGTGTCATACTATTTTTGTAAAAAACTAGTGTTAGTCTCTTGTGAGTAAACAACAGTGTCAGTCTATATTCAGTAAACAACTGTCTCAGTCTATTTTCACTAAACAACTGTGTCAGTCTATTTTCAGTAAACAACTGTGCCAGTCTATTTTCACTAAACAACTGTGTCAGTCTATTTTCAGTAGATAACTGTGTTAGTCTTTTATCAGTAAGCAATTGTTTCAGTCTATTTTCAGTAAATAACTGTGTTAATCTTTTTTTAGTAAACAACTGTCTCAGTATATTTTTAGTAAATAACTGTCTCAGTCTATTTTCAGTAAACAAATGTGTTACTGTTTATTTTCCCTAAAGAACTGTGTTAGTCTATATTCAGTAAACATCTGTATCAGTCTATTTTCAATTAAACAACTATGTCAATCTATTTTCAGTAGAGAACTGTGTTGGTCTTTTTTCAGTAAACAACTGTGTTAAACCGTTTTCACAAAAAACTGTGTTAGTCTCTTTTCACTAAACAACTGTGTTAGTCTCTTGTCAGTAAACAAACATGTCAGTCTATTTTCAGTAAACAACTAGAAGAGTCTATTTTCAGTAAAAAACTGTGTAAGTCTATTTTCACTAAACTACTGTGTCAGTCTATTTTCACTAAACAGCTGTGTTAGTCTCTTGTGAGTAAACAACTGTTTTAGTATCTTGTGAGTAAACAACTGTATTAGTCTATTTTCAGTAAACAACACTGTCAGTCTATTTTCAGTAAACAACTGTGTGAGTCTATTT
>NW_013764182.1:0-1543 GCF_000517525.1 Limulus polyphemus
GGAAAACTATGTATAATGCTTTGGTGTTTCTTTTCATTATATAACAATGTTTGTTTAAGTGATTGGCATTACGCAAACGACATTATAATGACATTTACTATGCGATTACCATCCAAACACTGTAAACCAGTTTCTGACACTTCTTGAATGCCACAATGGAGAAGAATCCTTATTATATCTTTCGATTAAGGGAGAATAGTTGCACCTCACTTTTTGTCTATAAGATACATTCACAATAATTCAGTCCGACTCCCCCCTTCCCATCTTGGCCCCAAATTACGGCCATGATTGTAAGTGTTGTTGTCAAAAATTTCTCGTTTCTGTAGTAATAATTCTTATAGTAAATATTAAAATTACTTTGTTAGCATAATTATAATTAATTTACCTGTCACTACACATATTATATTATTTAACGCTGAATTCTTTATCTAGTTCCTTAGGGATTTTCAAGAACTAGATTATTGTACAATAATAGTATTCTAAATACATTATGTTCACCTTATCCAGTACTGACGAAGCGTTTCTCTCAATCCAGAGCTCATCACGTGGACTGTGACCACAACAAACACAGCAGTGTTTGAGAAACTAGTTATATAAATTATTTGCTACAACAACAATTGTGCTTTTTCAAGCTGACGAATCATGATTATGATAAATCCATTTTTCACTAGATAATCATATTAGGCCTATTATATTCTTTAATACTGTATTATAGATCTAATCCCTTAGCGATTTTCATGAATTAGACCCTTTCGGTAGTCCCGGCACTGCCCTATTTATTTCTCAGCTAGTCAAACATGAAGATGTGTTTGTCGATAGAGGGTGCATATTATGGATATTGTTGTTGATTTTCGCCAAAAATATCAGTCACTTACACACCAGCTGGTTCGACTTTAACACGCACCATCATAATATTTGCACAGTATATTAACTATGATAGATGGCGCATATTATGGATATTGTTGTTGATTTTCGCCAAAACATCAGTCATTTACACACCAACTGGTTCGACTTTAACACGCACCATCATAATATTTGCACAGTATATTAACTATCAATGTAATTGATTAAACAACAAATCATACATAAAAACGAATTTGATACGTAGTACACGTGCTCATAGCGTTAAGCCAATAATTATGTCATCACGAATGCTGAAACAATTCAGTATTTATGACGTCTAATATTCATACTATTTGTGTTTAAAGATTTACAGCCAGAAATACTTAAACGTGGAAAGCGGTCCGCCGACACTCACAGGGTTTCTGGATACTTTCAAGATCACATCCTCGACGTGACAGAATGGAACAGTAATTGTGATGGCGGCAAAGACTCTAGTGGTAACATGAACGCCGGATTTGAACACTTCACATATATACATATACTCCTTCACATCACATCCATGCTTTATGCTGGTTACAGAAATAACATCGTAATTTCATGCAGAAATGTAGGAGGCAAATTAAAAGTGAGAGTGAGGAGGCCTGAGGTTTATTTGAGCAAGACGAGACGAGAGAATGTGCGCCACGTGCTCACCCATTAC
>NW_013764183.1:0-864 GCF_000517525.1 Limulus polyphemus
GTTTTTAATATCGGTCTTTTTAGTCCTTCTAACAATAGATTTTGTCGATTTCGATAACGATCTTTTGAGTTCTTCATACACTAGATTTTATTGACTTGGATAATTGTAATTTTAATCCTTCCTACACTAGATTTGATTATTATAATATCGGTCTTTTTAGCCCATCTAGCAATAGATTTTGTCGACTCTCTTAACGGTCTTTTGAGTCCGTTTTGCACTAGATTTTTTTGATATTCATAATGGTCTTTTTAATACTTCTTACCTTAGATTTGTCGACTTTGATAACTGACTTTTCAGTCCTTCTTACAATAGATTTTATTGACTTGGATAATTGTATTTTTAATCCTTCCTACACTAGATTTGATTGT
This sequence comes from Limulus polyphemus, assembly GCF_000517525.1. Lineage (NCBI taxonomy): Eukaryota > Metazoa > Arthropoda > Merostomata > Xiphosura > Limulidae > Limulus > Limulus polyphemus. The sequence goes on from NW_013764183.1 coordinate 369, forward strand.
TATTAATATCGGTTTTTTAGCCCATCTAGCAATAGATTTTGTCGACTCTCTTAACGGTCTTTTGAGTCCGTCTTGCACTAGATTTTTTTGATATTCATAATGGTCTTTTTAATACTTCTTACACTAGATTTTGTCGACTTTGATAACGGGCTTTTTAATCCTTCATACACTAGATCTTGTCGACTTTGATAACGGTATTTTTTGTTATTCTTACACTAGATTTTGTCCACTTGGAGAATGGTATTTTTAATCGTTCTTACACTAGATTTTGTCGAATTTGATAACAGTCTTTTTAGTCCTTCTTACATTAGATTTTTTCGACTTTGACATCGGTATTTTTAGTTCCTTCTTACACTAGATTTTGATGGCTTGGATAATTGTCTTTTTAATCCTTCTTACAATAGATTCTGTTGACTTTGATATTGGTCATTTTAGTACTTCTTATGCTAGATTTGTCGACTTTGATAACGGTCTTTTTAATCCTTCTTACACTAGA
>NW_013764184.1:0-864 GCF_000517525.1 Limulus polyphemus
GATGGATGATATTCATCATCAAGTGCATTCGAACTTAAAAACGTCTGCTGATTCCATGAAGCTATGTTATGATAAGAGATCTACTGAAGTCAGCTTTGTACCAGGAGACAAGCTGTGGTTGTATAATCCCAGGAAGACCAAAGAGAAGTCTCCTAAGTTGTCTTCTCCATGGGGAGGCCCATATGGCATAGTGGATCGTCTCTCAGACGTGACTTTTCGAATAAAATGTGGTCGGCGAGGTAAGCCAAAGGTGGTGTATGCCAACACGCTTTGGCGTTATCATGATCCAGGACATTTCAGTTGGAATGAAGTGAACAACGGAACAGATGACGCTACTGAAGACGTGTCACCTGAAAAAGCCACTGTCGAAGAAAAACTCTACCCGGTTTTGAGAAGGAAAACAGTGAAGCGGTTAATGAAGTTACTACCACTGATGTGACTGTTATTAATAATGGGACATTTCCTGAAAGAGCAGATGAATCCCACGTGAAGCAGAAGCCAATGAGACAGAGACCAGCACGGAAGAAGATACGTCCTGTAAAATTAAGAGACTTTGCTGTATTTTAATTTTGTATTTGTAAATTCTGTACATTTAATCAAGTTATTGTTAATTATCTATTGGTTTAATGTAAGTGGCTATTGTTCGGGACAAACAATACTAAGGAAGGAGCAATGTTATGACAGCGGAAGTTACGCAACGCTGGAGTTTCTAGAAGGATCATGACTTATCGAGGAACCTCGCGAATGTTCGAGTGATTGCCAGGTATATAAGGTATATAAGGTATATAAGCCCGGCAAATAAAGCCAGCGATAGAGAGATATGCAGATAGATTGGGGAGATAGATAATCGAGCCAAGCGAACAG
>NW_013764185.1:0-3927 GCF_000517525.1 Limulus polyphemus
ATAGGTGAAAGAGAGAGAGAGAGATAACTCTGTGTATATTTTTGATTTATAACAAACCTCTCTATGTGTAGGAGAGAGACATCTCAGTGGATATTTTCTTTTATAACAAACCACTCTAGGTGTAGGAGAGAAGAAACTTAGTGTATATGTTGTTTTAAACACAAACCTCTCTAGGTGTAGGAGAGAGAGACTAACTTTTTTTTTATTTAAACACAAACCTCTCTAGGTATATAAAACAAAATGTACACTATGTTTTCTTTCTCCTACATTTACAGAGGTTTGTGTTTAAAACGAAATATACACTAAGTTGTCTGTCTCTTACACCTAGGGATGTTTGTTATGAAACAAAATGTACACTAAGTTTTCTCTTACACCAAGAGAAGTTTGTTATAAAACAAAATATACACTAAATTGTCTCCTACACCTAGAAAAGTTTGTTTTGAAACCAAATATACACTAAGTTGCCTTTCTCCTATGCCTAGAGAGGTTTGTTATGAAACAAAATATACACTAAGTGACCTCTCCTACACCTAGAGAGGTTTGTTATAAAACAAAATATACACTAAGTTGTCTCTCTCCTACACCTAGAGAGGTTTGTTATAAAACAAAATATCCACTGAGTTGTCTCTCTCCTACACATAGAGAGGTTTGTTATAAAACAAAAATATACACAGAGTTATTTATCTTTCTCTCTCTCTCTTACACCTAGAGAGGTTTGTGTTTAAAATAAAATATACACTAAGTTCTCACTCTCCTACACATAGAGAGGTTTGTTATAAAACCAAATATACACTAAGTTGTCTCTGTACTACATCTAGTTAGGTTACGTTGAAAACAAAATATACACTGAAATGTCTCTCTTCTGTACCTAGAGAGGTTTGTTATAAAACACAATTTACACCAAGTTTTGTCTCTTCTGCACCTAGATAGTTTTGTTATAAAACAAAATATACAGTAAATTGTTTCGTACACCTAGAGAGGTTTGTTATGAAACAAAATATACACTAAGTTCCCTTTATCCTACACCTAGAGAGGTTTGTTATGAAACAAAATATAGAAACAAAATATACACTAAGTTGTCTCTCTCCTACACCTAGATGGGTTTATTGTAAAACAAAACATACACTAAGTTGTCTTTCTCCTACACATAGAGAGGTTTGTATAACAAAACTCTCTAGTTGTAGAAGAAAAACAACTTAGTGTATATTTTTTTTTATAACAAACTTCTCTAGGTGTAAAAGAGAGAGAGAGAGAGAGATAACTTTGTGTATATTTTTGTTTTATAACAAACCTCTCTATGTGTAAGAGAGAGACAATTCAGTGTATATTTTGTTTTATGACAAACCTCTCTATATGTAGGAAAAAGACAACTTAGTGTATATTTTGTTTTATAACAAACCTCTCTAGGTGAAGGAGAGAAGCAACTTATTGTATACTATGTTTTATAACAAACCTCTCTAGGTGTAGGAGAGAGACAACTTAGTGTATATTTTGTTTTATAACAAACCTCTCTAGATGTAGGACAGAAGCAACTTAGTGTACATTTTGTTTCATAACAAACCTCTCTAGGTGTAGGAGAAAGGCAACTTAGTGTATATTTTGTTTCATAACAAACCTCTCTAGGTGTAGGAGACAATTTAGTGTATATTTTGTTTTATAACAAAATTATCTAGGGGCAGAAGAGAAACCTTGGTGTATATTTTGTTTAAAACAAACCTCTGTAGGTGTAGGAGAGAGACAACTTAGTGTATATTTTGTTTCATAATAAACTTCTCTAGGTGTAGGAGAATATTTGGTGTGTATTTTGTTTTATAACAAACCTTTCTCGGTGTAGGAGAGAGACAACTCAGTGTGTATTTTGTTTTATAACATACCTATCTAGGTGTCGGAGAGAGACAACTTAGTGTATATTTTGTTTTAAACACAAACCTCTCTATATGTAGGAAAAAGACAACTTAATATATATTTTGTTTTATAACAAATCTCTCTAGGTGTATGATAGAGACAACTCAGTGTATATTTTGTTTTAAACACAAACCTATCTAGGTGTAGGAGAGAGACAACTTAATGTATATTTTGTTTTATAACAAACCTCTAGGTGGAGGAGAGAGGCAAGTTAGTGTATATTTTGTTTCATAACAAACCTCTATAGGTGTAGGAGACAATTAGTGTATATTTTGTTTTATAACAAAACTCTATAGGTGTAGAAGAAAAACAACTTAGTGTATATTTTGTTTTAAACACAAACCTCTCTATGTGTAGTAGAGAAACAACTTATTGTATATTTTGTTTTATAACAAACCTCTAGGTGTATAAGAGAGGCAACTTAGTGTAATATTGTTTTATAACCAACCTCTCTAGTTTGACGAGACAACTTAGTGTATATTTTGTTTTATAACAAACTTCTCTAGGTGTAAGAGAGAGAGAGAGATAACTCTGTTTATATTTTTGTTTTATAACAAACCTCTCTATGTGTAAGAGAGAGACAACTCAGTGTATATTTTGTTTTATAACAAACCTCTCTATGTGTAAGAGAGAGACAACTCAGTGTATATTTTGTTTCATAACAAACCTCTCTAGGTGTAGGAGACAATTTAGTGTATATTTTATTTTATAACAAAACTATCTAGGGGCAGAAAAGAGAAACCTTGGTGTATATTTTGTTATAAAACAAACCTCCCTAGGTGTAGGAGGTTGCTCTCTCTTCCACCTAGAGAGGTTTGTGCTTAAAACAAAATATACACAAAGATCTCTCGATCTCTCTCTCTTACACCTAGAGAAGTTTGTGTTTAAAATAAAATATACACTAAGTTGTCTCTATCTTTGTGTATATTTTATTTTAAACACAAAAGTCTCCAGGTGTAGGAGAAAACTAGTGTATATTTGGTTTGATAACAAACCTCTCTAGGTGTAGAAAACAACTTAGTATATATTTTGCTTCATAACAAACCTCTCTTGGTGTAAGAAACAGACAACTTAGTGTATATTTTGTTTTAAACACAAACCTCCTAAGTGTAGGAGAAAGACAACATAGCGTATATTTTGTTATAAACATAAACCTCTCAAGGTGTAGAAGAGAGACAACTTAGTGTATATTTTGTTTCATAACAAACCTCTATAGATGTAGAAGAGAGATAACTTAGTGTATATTTTGTTTTAAACAGAAACCTCTCCAGGTGTAGGAGACAACTTAGTGTATATTTTGTTTTATAACAAACCTCTCTAGGTGTAGGAGGCAACTTAGTGTATATTTTCTTTTATAACAAACCTCTCTAGGTGTAGAAGACAACTTAGTGTATATTTTGTTTTAAACATAAACCTCTCTAGGTGTATGTGAGAGATCACTTAGTGAATATTTTGTTTTATAACAAACCTCTCTACATGTAGGAGACAACTTAGTGTATATTTTGTTTCATAACAAACCTCTCTAAATGTAGGAGACAATTTAGTGCATATTTTGTTTTATAACAAAACTCTCTAGGTGTAGAAGAGTGAAACCTTGGTGTATATTTTCTTTCATAAAAAACCTCTCTATATGTAGGAGAGAGACAACTTAGTGTACATTTTGTTTTAAACACAAACCTCTCTAGGTGTAGGAGAGAGACAACTCAGTGTGTATTTTGTTTTATAACAAACCTATCTAGGTGTCGGAGAGAGACAACTTAGTGTATATTTTGTTATAAACATAAACCTATCTAGGTGTCGGAGAGAGACAACTTAGTGTATATTTTGTTATAAACATAAACCTCTCTAGGTGTAGAAGAGAGACAACTTAGAGTATATTTTGTTTCATAAAAAACCTCTCTAGGTCATGGAGACAAATTAGTGTATATTTTGTTTTAAACACAAATCTCTCTAGGTGTAAGAGAGAGAGAGAAAGATAAATGACTCTGTGTATATTTTTGTTTTATAACAAACCTCTCTATG
>NW_013764186.1:0-956 GCF_000517525.1 Limulus polyphemus
TTGTTCTAGTTTCTCTATGAGTCTGTGTATTATGTTTAGTATCATGTTATCGTTACTAGTTCTAGTTTCTCTATGAGTCTGTGTATTATGTTGAGTATCATGTTATTGTTACTTGTTCTAGTTTCTCTATGACTCTGTGTGTTATGTTGAGTATCATGTCAATGTTACTTGTTCTAGTTTCTCTATGAGTCTGTGTATTATGTTGAGTGTCATGTTATTGTTACTAGTTCTAGTCTCTCTATGTGTCTGTGCATTATGTTGAGTATCATGTTATTGTTACTTGTTCTAGTTTCTCTATGAGTCTGTTTATTATGTTGAGTATCATGTTATTGTTACTTGTTCTGGTTTCTCTATGAGTCTGTGTATTATGTTGAGTATCATGTTATTGTTACTTGTTCTAGTCTCTCTATGAGTCTGTGTATTATGTTTAGTATCATGTTATTGTTACTTGTTCTGGTTTCTCTATGAGTCTGTGTATTATGTTGAGTATCATGTTATTGTTACTTGTTCTAGTTTCTCTATGAGTCTGTTTATTATGTTGAGTATCATGTCATTGTTGCTAGTTCTAGTTTCTCTATGAGTCTATGTATTATGTTGAGTGTCATGTTATTGTTACTAGTTCTAGTTTCTCTATGAGTCTGTGTATTATGTTGAGTATCATGTCATTGTTACTTGTTCTAGTTTCTCTATGAGTCTGTTTATTATGTTGAGTATCATGTCATTGTTACTAGTTCTAGTTTCTCTATGAGTCTGTGTATTATGTTGAGTATCATGTCATTGTTGCTAGTTCTAGTTTCTCTATGAGTCTGTGTATTATGTTGAGTATCATGTTATTGTTACTTGTTCTAGTTTCTCTATGAGTCTTGTGTATTATGTTGAGTGTCATGTTATCGTTACTAGTTCTAGGTTTCTCTATGAGTCTTGTGTATTATGTTGAGTATCATGTTATTGTTACC
>NW_013764187.1:0-864 GCF_000517525.1 Limulus polyphemus
GTACAGAATTACAATCACAAAATTACAATTCAACAAAGTCTCTTAATTTTACGACGATATCTTCTTCCGTACTGGTCTCCATCTCGTTGGCTTTTGCTTCACGTGGGGTTCATCTGCTTCATCAGGAAATGTTCTACCGTCAGTAACAGTCACATCAGTGGTAGTAACTTCATCAAGAGCTTCACCGTTTCCCTTCTCAAAACTGAGTACAGTTTCTTCTTCGACGGGGGCTTCTTCAGGTGCCACGTCTTCAGCAGCGTCATTTGTTCTGTTGTCCACTTCATCCCAACTGAAATGTCCTGGACTGTGATAACGCCAAAGCCTGTTGGCATGCACCACTTTTGGCTTACCTCGCCGACCACATTTTACCCGGAAAGTCACGTCTGAGTGACGATCCACTATGTCATACGGGCCTTCCCATGGAGAAGACAACTTAGGAGACTTGCCTTTGGTCTTCCTGGGATTATACAACCATACCTTGTCTCCTTGTACAAAGCTGACTTCAGTAGATCTCTTATCATAAGTTAACTTCATCGAATCAGCAGACGTTTTCAAGTTTGAACGCACTTGATGGTGAATATCATCCATCCTTTCCGAGAACACTTTCACAAACTCTGACACATTCTCAGGCAACTCTTCATAAGATGGGCGTCCTGTTAACAGATCCACTGGCAACCGAAGTTCCCGACCAAGCATCAACTTTGCTGGAGTGTATCCAGTGGTTTCATGCTCTGCTGTCCTATAGGCCATCAACAGTGGAGGGAGTAAGACATCCTAGTCATCTTGACGGCTATTACAAAACTTTGTCAATTCCTGTCCCAGTGTCCAGTTGTATTTTTCTACTATCTCATCAGACTGTGGGTG
>NW_013764188.1:0-862 GCF_000517525.1 Limulus polyphemus
TTCTGATCACAGTCCTGTGTCTTAATCATGGCCACTGGTAACTGAACTAATTCTGACCCAATACTCAAAGATTATGGTGAGGGAGGGAGGAGACAATTTATATGATAAAGGTTTTGTTTTCCTTTTTCCTGTAAGTTATAAAACAATCGGTTCCATGAAAAGTCAGTGCTGCAATAACAAGTTCAGTAAACGTTATGTGCAAGGGTATCTAGAACTTGGTCTGTGAGAAATGTAAAAATTGCTTGATTTATCTTATCAAACTAGCCCATCACTTATTTATTAGGATTACAGGGAGGAAGTGGGACTAGATACCACTACTTTTCACTCCATATATATTTATGTTAAATTAAAAGTAGCCATTGTTTGTTCAAATTGTGTATCACCACTTCGCTGACAGTACCTCAAGGTACTGCATGAGACAGTAAATAATAGACAATTGATGAAGAGTGTTTTGGATTGATCTGATAGATGGCAGTAATTCAAATATCACATTAAAGTGAAAAGTATGATAATTTGTGAAGGAATATTAACACCACTGGTAGTAAAAATGAAACCTCTGATAATCCAAACCACTAAATTGAAAGTGTTATATCCTTAGCCATAAAGACAGTGTGAAGAAACAGAAATGAAGTTAATGTAAAATTATTCCAGAAAACAAATCTTATTAATGAATGATTTAAGAGAATGTTATGTGAATAATTCACAATGTCCGTCACCAGTGATTGAATGTTATGTAAGAGCACATGTTAATTGAATAATTCACAATGTCCGTCACCAGTGATTGAATGTTATGTAAGATCACGTGTTAATTGAATAATTCACAATGTCCGTCACCAGTGATTGAATGTTATGTAAGATCACG
>NW_013764189.1:0-865 GCF_000517525.1 Limulus polyphemus
CGAGTTGAGCGCCCTAACCTCCAGGCCATGCCAGCTCCTCAGAATATGTGAGGAAAATGGATCGAATGTGAGCTTTCAGTTATTGCAACAAAGTTATTACAATTTATTAGTTTTACAAATTAATGTAAAACTTATTGTGTGTGTGAGTGTATGGGGGGAGGGTTAGGAAAGTATTAATTCTTGGGATCTCTATGTCAGTTGTATTCGTTGGAAGTTTTCTTGGGGCGAAACTTCTTTCAGACACGGGAGTATATTGAATTTCGCGCTAAGCTACTCGAGCGCCATCTGAGGTAACTATTCTTAATTGTGACATGATTTACTAGAGAGAGAAAACAGGCAGTAAGCTTCTCTTTCCCAACATATAATAAGATTGGCCGTAACATTATAACATCCACATTGCTGAACGAGCGAGGATATTTGGCGACAGGTTTTGGTCCACACATACTGTAAAATCCCTTTAGTTAAACCTTGGTTGAAAAGACGAGAATGGGAAACTAGTGCAGGGGGCAAAACTTTGGCCTTAACTTGAAAGATTTACTTTTTTCTAAAAAAAATAATTCCGCATTAGAGAGATCTTCTACCCTTGCTAGGAATACCACTTATTTATTAATGAGTGAATATGACTTCACTTCAGTAAAAACTAGAAGCTCTAGTCAGTGGTAATGGTGTGGGTGTAACCCTAGGTAAAAAACTAGAAGCTATAGTCAGTGGTAATGGTGTGGGTGTAACCCTAGGTAAAAAACTAGAAGCTATAGTCAGTGGTAATGGTGTGGGTGTAACCCTAGGTAAAAAACTAGAAGCTATAGTCAGTGATGATGGTGTGAGTCTTACCCCAGGTAAAAAACTAGAAGTTATAGTCAGTGGT
>NW_013764190.1:0-864 GCF_000517525.1 Limulus polyphemus
TAATACGCAGAATCTCCACAGTCACTTTAACATTAACAACCTTTGTAACACATGCTATAAATCACAGTGTTTCACACACTTTACTTACGGTGCCTACTGTTCGATTGACTCAGTTGTTTCTATCTTCAATCTATCTATCTCGCTGGCCTTATTTGCCGGGCTTATATACTAATAAATAAGGGCGCCTGGCAAACACTCGAACATTCGCGAGATTCCTCGATAAGTCATGATCCTTCTAGAAACTCCAGCGTCGCGTGACTTTTGCTGTCGTAACAGTTTACTATATGGTAAGTGACAATAAAGCAAAACCCCCATCAATGCTCTTTACATTGCCTTATTTCTTTAACAGGCTATACTAATGTTAAGAATATAACAATATATCGAAAAACCCTTTAAGTTACCCAGGTAAAAAGAGAGTCAAATAATCTAAATAATACCATGGTCGATTGCTAATGATGAACCTGATAAACGCTTAGTTTATGTTTTTCCCGGGTCCACCATGATGTCGCTTTTGTTACATCATTTCTGGCAGAATTAACACACTTACGTTCTGAATATATATTTATTTTTGCCATGTTTCTCTAATGGTTAAAAATAACTGATAAAAACAGTAGTTTGTTAGAGAATCACTAATGCTTTCTTGAATATTTTGCTCTGAAGAACTGTAGCTCGTACATATATCGCATTACCAGAACCAAAGAGGGAATAAGTACTCGATGTTTATCGTGAACCAATCATATCAGTAGGTACTTTCTTAACAAAGTTTTCAATTTCCTGATGTACTTCTGTGGGTTTATTTCTCTTAGAAGCATCTTACATTTAGAGCTGTTTTTAGGAAACCTAGTGAGATTCTTGTATTTGTCC
>NW_013764191.1:0-864 GCF_000517525.1 Limulus polyphemus
CGTCATTTTATCGAGGTTAACTACACACTTTCTCGGTAGTAAATAGTCCAATCCTAATATGCAATGGTCTTCAATGTCAGCCAAGTATACTTTCTGTCTGTTCTTCATGCCCATGAGCTCAATAGTTACCCACACTGGTCCCCACAACCTTGCATAATGTCCTGTCACACCACAGATCTTCTGTACAACTTCTGATACTTCTTCGTGATCTAATACCTTGATGTTCACAAGGGTTTGCTGACATGCAGAATCTATGACAAAGTTGCACCTTTGGCCATCCAGCTTTCCTGTCACGTAGACGCTACGTGTGCTTGCCATTTTACACTTAGCTGTTGGGAATTTCACGATGGGGTTTGGTGGGCATCCCTCAACACCAACCACTACTGGTTTCCCTGAGGCTGACTTATTGGTAGTATTCTTCTTACATTAGCTCTTCATATATCCTTGCTCTCCACAGTTCCAACAACCTTTCTGGGTAGCAGCCTTTCCTGCTGTGGCATCTCCCCTGTGTTGAAGTTGCCAGCAATGAGCTCCAGGTTTGTTACAATGCCAGCAAAGTCCCCCAAACGTCTCTGAAAGCTGCCCTTTTATGGCCTTGAATCCTGAATACTGTACCCAACTTGGTACCTCTCTGCTGGACTTAATGTAGGATTCGAATTCAAGAGCTCTGGTCATTGCATCCTGCATAGTAGAGTGTTGTGCTTTCCTTTACTTGTATCTTCAGTTGTGGAATGTCCAAGGCATCTACAAACTGATCCCTCAGCAACAGCTTGAGGAGATCGGGTGGTGCAGTGGGGTAGGCCTTGTGTGCCATGCTTTCCAAATCCTGTGCCAGCTCTTGCAGACTCTCCCCTTTAGCACGGA
>NW_013764192.1:0-864 GCF_000517525.1 Limulus polyphemus
GGCTAGCGCAGATAGCCCTCGTGTAGCTTTGCGCGAAATTCAAAAACAAACAATTAACGAATGTAATTCCCCCTACAAACAACAATATCTTCACATTGATGAATTGATCAGTCAGTAAGTGTTATTTATTGACACTTGTGTACAGTGTTAAAATAATAAATATTACACAACGTTAAAATAGGTACTAAAAACATTTTAATTTAGGTCAATCTGTCACCACTAAAAAGTTGACTCTATATGTTTAGACGTTGCACTATTTTAACGTTGTGTGTTATTTATCATTTTAGTCAGTTATCTAGTTAGCTAGTCAGTCAATAGACAACAACGTCTTCATATTGATGGACTATTCAGTTAATAGACAACAACATCTTCATATTGATGGACTATTCAGTCAATAGACAACAACATCTTCATATTGATGGACTATTCAGTCAATAGACAACAACATCTTCACATTGATGGACTAGTCAGTCAATTGACAAGAATATCTTCACATTGACGGACTAGTCAGTCAGTAGACAACAACATCTTCACATTGATGGACTAGTCAGTCAGTTGACAAGAATGTCTTCACATTGATGGACTAGTCAGTCAGTTGACAACAACATCTTCACATTGATGGACTAGTCAGTCAATAGACAAGAATATCTTCACATTGAAGGACTAGTCAGTCAATTGACAACAACATCTTCACATTGATGGATTAGTCAGTCAATTGACAACAACATCTTTACATTGATGGACTAGTCAGTCAGTTGACAACAACATTTTCACATTGATGGACTAGTCAGTCAATAGACAACAACATCTCCACATTGATGGACTAGTCAGTCAATTGACAACAATATCTTCACATTGAAGGAC
>NW_013764193.1:0-854 GCF_000517525.1 Limulus polyphemus
TTTCACCCACAGTCCGATGGGATGGTAGAAAAGTACAACTGGACACTGGGACAGGAATTGGCAAAGTTTTGTAATAGCCGCCAAGATGACTTACTACCTCCACTGCTGATGACCTATAGGACAGTGGAGCATGAACCCACTGGATACACTCCAGCAAAGTTGATGTTTGGTCGGTAACTTCGGTTGCCAGTGGATCTGTTAACAGGACGCCCACCTTATGAAGAGTTGCCTGAGAATGTGTCAGAGTTTGTGAAAGTGTTATCAGAATGGATGGATGATATTCACCATCAAGTGCGTTCAAACTGGAAAACGTCTGCCGATTCGATGAAGTTATCTTATGATAAGAGATCTACTGAAGTCAGCTTTGTACCAGGAGACAAGGTGTGGTTGTATAATTCCAGGATGACCAAAGGGAAGTCTCCCAAGTTGTCTTCTCCATGGGAAGGCCCATATGACATAGTGGATCGTCTCTCAGACGTGACTTTCCAGATAAAATGTGTTCGGCAAAGTAAGCCAAATGTGGTGCATGCCAACAGGCTTTGGCATTATCATGGTCCAGGACATTTCAGTTGGGATGAAGTGGACAAGAGAACAAATGACGCTGCTGAAGACGTGTCACCTGAAAAAGCCACTGTCAAAGAAGAAACTCTATTCGGTTTTGAGAAGGGAAACAGTGAAGCCCTTGATGAAGTTACTACCACTGATGTGACTGTTACCGATGATAGGACATTTTTTGATGAAGCAGATGAACCCCACATGATGCAGAAGCCAACGAGATGGAGACCAGTACAGAAGAAGCTACGTCCCGTAAAATTAAGAGACTTTGTTGAATTTTGATCTTGTGTTTGTAAATT
>NW_013764194.1:0-1427 GCF_000517525.1 Limulus polyphemus
CTAGTAATGTCGGAATTGGAGGAGTGTTGTCTCAGAAAGTGGGCAAAAACGAACATGTGGTGGCCTACTTCAGTAGGGTGTTGAGTAGACCAGAGAGGAACTACTGTGTAACATGAAGGGAACTCCTTGCTATAGTAAAGAGTCTGACATATTTCCATTCTTATCTCTATGGCACCAGGTTTACCATCAGGACAAACCATGGTGCACTACGCTGGTTAAGATCATTAAAAAACCCAGAGGGACAACTCGCACGTTGGATCCGAAAGATAGACCAGTATAATTAGGATATTGAATACAGAGAATAAATTTCTCACTTGTACTTTCCTACCACACCATCAGACTGTGGGTGAAATGGCGTTGTCCTGGTCTTTCGTATGCTAAACAACTTGCAGCATTCATGGAACACAGCCGATTCAAACTTACGTCCTTGATCTGAATGCAGTTTGTATGGCATGCCAAACTCGAAGAAGAAATCACTAATAGCTGAAGATACAGTTATAACTTCCTGACTTGGTATTGCATATGCCTCAGGCCACTTGGTGAAATAATCCATTACTACACAAAAGTACCTGTTTCCAGAACAAGTTTTGGCGAAAGGACCAGCAATGTCAATAGCTACTTTTTCCATTGGTGCACCAAATTGATATAACTTTATTGTAGCACGTCCCTTATGCTTGGGTCCTCTTTTTGCACATGTCCTGCAGGTCCTGCACCATTCTTCCACATCTTGTCTCATACCTTTACAGTAAAATCTCTGTCGTAGGTGATTCAATGTCTTCTTAACTCCAAGATGTCTTTCTATTAAGCAATCATGAAATTGACGCAACACAACTTAACGTAACTTTCTCAGTATAAATGTTTTACGAGGTTGTCACTTTCCCATCTTTGGAGAAAAATATCATCTTCAAGTTTGAACTGGTCCCATTGTGCACAATAGCTCTTTGTCACCTTCTCCCAACCATGGTGCAAAATACTTGCTTTTAGAAAATCAATTGTTGGCTTAAAATCTTGGTCTTTCTCCTGTTCTGATTTAATAAACATTGGTTTCACTTCACCATCGTCAACTCCTTCAGTGACTTTGACCTCAGCTTGATGGCACCTGGTTAGTTCAACCTCTTCTTTGCCGCAATGTCTGCAGTCATTTCTGCAGGGTTTCGGCTCAGTTCGTCGGCATTTCCTTTGGACACTGGGACAAGAATTGGTAAAGTTTTGTAATAGCCGCCAAGATGACTGGGATGTCTTATTCCCTACACTGTTGATGGCCTATAGAACGATAGAGCATGAAGCCTCTGGATACACTTCAGTAAAGCTGATGTTTGGTCAGGAACTTTAGTTGACAGTGGACCTAATAATAGGGCGCCCACCTTAAGAAAAATTGCCTGAAAATGTGCCAGCGTTCGTGAAAGTGTTATCTGAAAGGATGGATT
>NW_013764195.1:0-1438 GCF_000517525.1 Limulus polyphemus
ATCACACTTTTACGAACTCTGAGACATTTTCATGCAATTTGAATATCATCCATCCTTTCAGATAACACTTTCACGAACTCTGACACATTTTCAGGCAACTCTTCGTAAGGTGGGCATCCTGTTATCAGATCCACTGGCAACCGAAGTTCCCAACCAAACATCAGCTTTGCTGGAGTGTATCCAGTGGCTTCATGCTCTGCTGTTCTATAGGCCATCAACAGTGGAGGGAGTAAGACATCCCAGTCATCTTGGTGGCTATTACAAAACTTTGCCAATTCCTGTCCAAGTGTCTTGCCCCAAACTTGTGCTGGAAACAGATACATTTCTGTGGTGATGGATTATTTCACCAAGTGGCCTGAGGCATATGCAATACCAAATCAGGAAGCTGCAACTGTAGCTTTGGCTATTAGTGATTTCTTCTTCAGATTTGGTATGACATACGAACTGCATTCAGATCAAGGCCGTAACTTCAAATCAGCTGTGTTCCAAGAATGCTGCAAGTTGTTTGGCACCCGAAAGACCAGGACAACGCCATTTTACCCACAGTCTGATGGGATGGTAGAAAAGTACAATTAGGACCAGCAATGTCAATGGATACTCTTTCCATTGGTGCACCAACTTGATATAACTTCATTGAAACACGTCCCTTATGCTTGGGTCCCCTTTTAACACAACATGTACTTCAGGTCCTGCACCATTTTTCTACATCTTGCCTCAGACCAATCCAGTAAAATCTCTGCCACAGGTGACTCAATGTCTTGTTAACTCCAAAATGTCCTCCTGTTAAACACTCACGGGATTGACGCAACACAACTTCCCGTAACTTTCTCGGTATAACTCTTTGCCAGGTCGTCACTTTTCCATCTGCAGTTTCCCATCTCCAAACTAGACTACCATCTTCAAGCTTCAACTTGTGATCAATAGTTCTTTGTCACAGGGCTTAAGCTAGACACCTTCTCCCAAGCAGGGTGCAAAACACTTGCTTGTAGAAAATCAATTATTGGCTTCAAATCTTGGTCTTTCTCCTGCTCTGCTTTGATATCTATACTTGGTTTCGCTTCACCATCCTCAACTCCTTCAGTCACTTTGACTTCAGCTTGATGGTACTTGGTTAGTTCAACCGCTCTTTTGCAGCATTGTCTGCAGTCATTTTTGCAGGGTCTTCGGCTCAGTCCGTCTGCATTTCCATGAGATTTCCCTTCTCTGTATTCAATATCATAATTATACTGGTTTATCTTTCCGATCCAACATGCCAGTTGTCCCTCTGGGTTCTTTAATGATCTTAACCAGCGTAATGCAGCATGATCTGTCCTGATGGTAAACCTGGCGCCATAGAGGTAAGGATGGAAATATGTTAGACTCTTTCCTATAGCAAGACATTCCCTCCATGTTACATAGTAGTTCCTCTCTGGTCTACTCAGGATCCTACTGAAGGAGG
>NW_013764196.1:0-861 GCF_000517525.1 Limulus polyphemus
AAAAGAATTTCAACTTATGGGTAGGCTAGTAGAGATCCTGATGAGTAATAAAATTGAATCGGGTTTACGCGCGCTTCACGTTTGGTATATAGCTAATAAAAAAGGGGAAAAGGACTAATATATTAATTTATTCTAATCCTGCCTAAAAGAATTTCAACTTATGGGTAGGCTAGTAGAGATCCTGATGAGTAATAAAATTGAATCGGGTTTACGCGCGCTTCACGTTTGGTATATAGCTAATAAAAAAGGGGAAAATGACTAATATATTAATTTATTCTAATCCTGCCTAAAAAAATTTCAAGTGCCACGGCTATTGAGAATTCCCTCTTGTTATTGATGGAATATTTACGTGTAGTGTCAGAGAAAGAAAGCAAAAGTAAACACCTGAAATATAGCGAATTCCATAAATCTTTGTATCGAATATTATTTTATTGTTATACAGAAAGTGTAGTTATGCTTTGTGGTTACCATGGTGACCAGGCAGCACAGCACCTGTAGACTGATATTCACTTATCGACGGCACTGGCCCGTTCACATCTGGCAACCCGAATACATACTGTTTCCACGATTGCCTGTAATCTCACCGTGAAAAGTGGGTACTTCACTAGAATAGTAACTTGGCTGACTGAACATGTTGATACA
The DNA here is from genome assembly GCF_000517525.1 of Limulus polyphemus. NCBI lineage: Eukaryota > Metazoa > Arthropoda > Merostomata > Xiphosura > Limulidae > Limulus > Limulus polyphemus. The sequence goes on from NW_013764196.1 coordinate 643, forward strand.
CGAGCAGGTAGTGGAACTGAAACTCGAATAGGAAAAATACATAAATAAAAATGTTCTACGAATATGAAACTTATAATACTGTTTGTTGTTACCTTCATTAAAACCGGCGGTACTAAGAGAAAGGTTATCGATATTGTCTTGTCGGTTTGTTTGTTAGCATGACGAAAACAAACATAAATACAAGGTCAACTAACTCAGCATATTAACAGTTACTGGCGT
>NW_013764197.1:0-863 GCF_000517525.1 Limulus polyphemus
TTTTACTTATGGAAAACATTATAACTATCTGACTGGTAAGTTGTGGGCCAAAAGAATAGTATGAAACACCCTTATTTTTGAAACTTATAAATCTGTTGGGTATTTAGAAAGGATTAGCTACTGATAAAATTCAATTCAAGCCTACAATTGAATCAAAGTTCAAAGTAAAACACGAAGTACGAATGGGTGGAACGATGGCCACACCCACTTTGAGGTTGCACCGTGTCGAAAACCACCAAGTGTTGTAATGTTATCACACCCAATCCTATTTTGTTTTCTTACTTTTTGGTGCTCACATTTCTACTTCCTACTTTTTGTTACTTTAATGCCTGCAAACAGTTATGGAAAGGTGAGTGGTCTCCAAAAATATATATTATAAAATAAAATAAATAAGGGTCCTACCATTGGGGGAAAGTAAGGGAGCCTCATCTCCTGACTTTGGCATTACATTCCCCATTACAGTAGTAAAAGATAAAATTAATAAGTTAATATTGATAGTACAGTAGACAAATGATACTAGTATAAAACTCATCCAAGTTATTTTACAATCAAATTAAGACTTTTAAAACTTACAATGTTACCACGTATACAATTATGACTAGAGTGCTTGTTAACTCCGAAATCTTCACAATTGTTCTTGAAACTCGTATTGAATATAAATATTGTTGCATCAGCGAGTCACATGACTACTGTGACGCCACGTTTCTAGAACTATCCTGTACCTTGGCGAATGCTCTAGTATTTACTAGACATAGGGTAGACTGGTATATAAAAGAGGGTGACAACGTGACGGGAGAATAATGTAATGTGTGTTCAAATTCGATGACGAGGAACCCACTTTGAGACTAGTAATGGCTGGAGAC
>NW_013764198.1:0-863 GCF_000517525.1 Limulus polyphemus
TTTTTGAGGTGGTAGAAAAGTATTTTTAATTTTAACAAGAAGAACGAGAAAAAAAACAAGAATAGAGATTACAGCAGTTGTTGGAGGAGAAAGAAAATAAACAAAAAGAGAGACTACAGCAGTGGTTGGAGGAGAAAGAAAATAAACAAGAAGAGAGACTACAGCAGTGGCAACTGGAACAAGAAAGGAAACAGGAAGAAAGTCTCCAACAGTTGCAGGAAAGTCAGCAACAGTGGCAAGAAGTATAAATGAAAAACATTAGTAAATTTCAAAGTGAATTAAATACATTAAAGGACGATTTCCTGTCTTTTACAAGGGGAGGATAAATTAATCAGCCCCAGACAACAGGAAGCCCTTTCCAGACTCCACAGCTAAACCCTTATGCAGACATCTTCAGTCCTGCTAGAAGTCACATTCCAGACATAAGTGTCAGCAATAGGGGTGATCTAGTATGAAAGAAGCCACAGGAATTTGATGGGAAGCATATAGAGCACAGTTGGAGCTCCTGGCAGAAATGAATAGATGGACAGAGGAGCAGAAAGCAGTGTACCTGGCAATGAACCTGAAGGGACAACCACTGGAAATACTTGGACAGTTGTCAGAGGAGGACAGGCACAACTATAGAGTACTGGTAACTGCTCTAGAACTCAGGTATGGAACTCAAAACCAGTCTAAAGTCTACAGGGCTAGGTTTAGGACTAGAGTCCGTGTTAAAGTGGAGAGCCTGCAAGAGCTGGCAGAGGATTTGGAAAGTATGGCACACAAGGCCTACCCAACTGTGCCACCCGATCTCCTCAAGCTGTTGTTGAGGGATCAGTTTGTAGATGTCTTGGACACTTCACAACTGAAGATACAAGTAAAGC
>NW_013764199.1:0-863 GCF_000517525.1 Limulus polyphemus
TGAATGAAATTTGCTGAACCATCGTTGACTACTTACGAAGGTTCTAAAATATTTCCTATTAACTTCTTTGATATTCTTTGTGGTTACAGAGGCATTGTTTCTCCTCTTGTATTCAAACAGTATTACATGCCTATTGTGTGTCTCATTGTGTGCCATCACTATAAGGGACTAGAGTATATTAAACTTTACAGATTATATAGACTACACTAACATGACGTTTAGGAAGGTTGTTTAATTATTATACGTGATATATGTTTTTTTGGGGGGGTGGTTAATGAAAGTGTTCCAAAATGCGACATTAATTTCTTGACAACCTAATATATAGAATTAATAATAAATAATTCCTTTAATTAATATAGCTCACATTATAACCTTTGTTGTTAATGAAACTTAATGATACAAATAATGCCTTGACCATTACGTCTGTTTTATCCCAGCCAGCCTGATGAGTCCTTGTATTAGACAAAAGGCCTACCTGGCACTAGCTATAGCAGATGTAATATAGATGACATATTACTATATATTCTTCTTTACTTTCTCTCATAACGTTCTAGACTTTCCTTATAATAAGACATATCTTTCTTTTTCATCTATTTTTAACTTGATATTGTTTCTGTTTATACGTGTTTTATTGATGTTTTTCTAATACTAGATGTGTATGAAAATTGTGGTATAAAACTGAATGATACAAGCAAGTGTAAAATCAAAATAATATTTGCTGCTGTACCGTAAGACAAAAAATTCAAAATTTCAGTTTTTAACCAATCTTACCCGTAGAAAACTTTCCTTCTGGTATATCAACATCTAGATGATCATGAAGTTTTCCTCACTCATTGACTTGGTATACAATTCTAATGTCTGAC
>NW_013764200.1:0-863 GCF_000517525.1 Limulus polyphemus
AAAAGAAATATCTGCTGAAGCTTTTCGCCAGACACTAATCATATCAGATCCGTCTGGAAAATGATCTATAGAAAACGGTACAGCTTATAAAATGAGTCATATCAGCAAGGCAATCACTGATTGGCATAGCCTTAAGACAATCAGGAAATGTCACAGACCTACTGAAAGATGTGTAGATTGTATAGGAATTCTTTTTGTCGGCAAAGGACAGGTTTATGTGTTTTAATAAAGGTGGCTTTCAAAATATAGAGATTAAAGGTTGACAGGCCATTTGCAATAATTTTAAACCTGCTATCCGTGTAGTTGTCAGCACAAGTCGGGTTCACTAGTAAATGCTGGCTAATCGCTGATTCACATTTTGGTGGTAGAGCTTTTGTTTTACAGGAACGACATGGTAAATTCTTTTCTTTCACACTCTTATTTATTATGGATGTGGGTACATGTTGTTATAAGCGGTACTATTTCCTATAGATCATTTTCCAGACGGTTCTGCTTTGATTAGTGTCTGGCGAAAAGCTTCAGCAGGTATTTCCTTCGCAACATCTCAACCAACAATTAGTCCAGTTATCAACGCTATTTTCAAGATTTGAACAACTCAACTTTCAAGATCTACATATCTACATGTGCCGATGTTTCCGTTTATCAACGTTATATTTTAAAATCTGTTTAAGAACACAGCTAACAGATGTTTCCGCATATAAAAGTTATCTTTAAATGTTGTTACACTGGACTGAGTATTATGATCTCGAATGTTGTTACACTAAGCTGACTACTATAATGTAGAAAGTAGTTACACTATGATGAGTACAATAATGTAGAATGTTGTTACACTGGACTGACTATACTAATGTAGAATGTTGTTA
>NW_013764201.1:0-1855 GCF_000517525.1 Limulus polyphemus
CTAATTTTTTTCCTGCAGTGAACCATTACTGTGCTTATTCCACACGTAAGTTGTTGCCTGCAATAGACAGAAAAGTATGGTTATTTATGAATTCCCGTGCCACTGCGAATGTCGGTACGCAGATCGCACTTCACAAAGACTGCAGGATAGAATTAAACAACATGTATCCACATCCATAAGAACTAAGAGTGTGAAAGAAAATAATTTACCATGTCGCTCCTTTAAAACAAAAGTTCTACCACCAAAATGTGAATCAGAGATTGGTCAGCATTTACTAGTGAACCCAACTTGTGCTGACAACTGCACGGATAGCAGGTTTAAAACTATTACAAATGGTCCGTCAACCTTTCATCTCTACATTTTAGAAGTCACCTTTATTAAAACACATAAACCTATCCTTTGCCGCCAAAAAGAATTCCTATACAATCTACACATCCTTCAGTAGGTCTGTGACATTTCCTGATTGGCTTAAGGACGTGCCAATCAGTGATTGCCTTACCGGTCTACGTTGATATGACTCATTTTATAAGCTGTACTATTTCCTATAGATCATTTTCTAGACGGTTCTGCTATGATTAGTGTCTGGCGAAAAGCTTCAGCAGATATTTCCTTTGCAACATCTCAACCAACAATTGGTCCAGTTATCAACGCTATTTTCAAGTTTTGAACAACTCTACTTTCAAGAGCTACATATCTACATGTGCCGATGTTTCCGTTTATCAACGTTATATTTTAAGATCTGTGCAAGAATTCAACTAACAGATGTTTCCACATATAAAAGCTATCTTAAAGATATTCTTAATATTCACAGCATTAGTACCATCGTAATAATACTAAAGATATTCTCAATATTAACAGCATTAGATGGTTATGGCGCTCGACTCGCAATCTGAGGGTCGCGGGTTTGAAGCCCCGTCCCACCAAACGTGCTCGCCCTTTTAGCCGTTGGAGCGTTATAATGTGACGGTCAATCCAGATATTCGTTGGTAAAAGAGTAGCCCAAGAGTTAGCGGTGAGTGATGATGACTAGCTGCTAAATTGGGACGGATAGCGCAGATAGCCCTCGTGTAGATTTCGCGTAATTCGAAACAAACCCAACTGATGGTACTTGGCTATGCCGGCCTTTTTGAATCAGAAATGCATTCCTAACATGACCATTGGTAATATACTAAACGCTTTAGAAATTAGTGTATGTGCGGTTAATACAGCGGTAAGTCAAAGCGATATAGCACGATTTTACACTGATCATTACAGTCATAAAAGTCAAGTGTCGGTCGGTTAGTCACGCTCGATTTCTCCGAATTTCGTGAGTTACACGAGTCCAATTCCACTTTTCCTCCTGTAATAAATACTTACGCCTTTGATTACTCATTCCCATTTTAGTTAAATTCAATCGCTAACATAGGCGTAACTATCTCCTAAATTTCAGCACTTTTCCTGCTATATAAAAGCCTGTCAAGGAAGTTGTTTTTATACCAAGAATTTATTTATCACCGAGTGAAATTAATTTGCCATTTGTTATGAAGAGAAGGTTTTAACGATGGTCGAGTATTTACAAGAAATGTGGTTTTAAGAGAACTATTGCAATAATACAATTGATGTGATAACAAAATAACTGTGATCGATGAACGCTGGGACAAGGATCGATGCTGGGAAGAGACACTCTTTAGGTAAAGTAGATATTGTTCATGATAGGCTTTGGTTTCCCGAAACTAGAAAGCCATATATTTTACTTATGTCTGTTTACGGGCGGCAAAGCTGCCAATGCTTACTGGAGGATTCAAATTTGGTAAGCTTTGGTTTCCCGTCATTATTGACGAGCTTTTATACTAAAAATTAATAAACATTGTTAGGA
>NW_013764202.1:0-863 GCF_000517525.1 Limulus polyphemus
CGGGACAACAGTGTATTGAGTAATTGAACTGCAGTCAGAGAAAATAATGTTGGCCACGTGAGATACAGCGTTTGTTATAACGGAACTGTTGAAATTAAGTGTATCGTAAAGTTGTATTCAGAAAGAATAAACCAGTTTTATTTAAGAAAGGACTTGTGTCGTTAAAGTTTCGCCGGAACAAATTTACGGAAAATTAATTAACGACTGGAGATGTAACACATCTTACAATCAGGTTGTTAATGCCCTGATTAAAGAAATCACTTGGCTCTTTAACATCTTCCACTTTTTCATACGTTTTCCCATTAAGATGGTGTTACAGCGAACGAAAAAGATGGTAATCTGATTGTGCTATATCTGGAGAGTATGGTGGGTGGGGGAGAACTTCCCAACCCAACCCCATAATCTTGTATTGTGTCAAATGTGCCACATGTGGACGTGCATTGTCGTGTAGAAGAACACCTTTCTGATTGACGATTGAAGGGTGTTTCTGATGAAGGGCTTGATTTAAACGTTCCAGTTGCTGACTATAGATTTGTGCATTGACAGTTCGCTGTGGATTGAGGAGTTTGAAATGAATTACTCCTTTGATGTCCCACCAAATGCAAAGCACTTTCTGCAGATGGAGTCCAGGTTTTGGGGTCGGAGGTGGTTTATGTCTAGGGTTGGGCCATTGTTTTTGGCATTTAATAATCGCATAGAGAATCCATTTTTCATCACCGATGACAATTCCGTCCAAAAATGGTTTACACGCATTACTCACCAGAAGAGACGAAGCAACGTTCATACGTTGGAAACGATGATCATTGGAGAATTCGTGAGGCACCCAAACACCTTCTTTATGAAGTTTTCCCATATTCCTTGGA
>NW_013764203.1:0-864 GCF_000517525.1 Limulus polyphemus
TTCTACATATTGTACCTATCCCTGGAGCAGTAAATACTCTACATAGTGTACCCTATCCCTTTTGTAGTAAGTACTCGGCATATTGTACCTTTCCCTGGTGTACTAAATACTCCACATAGTGTACTCTATTCCTGGTGCAGTAAATACTCTACATACAGTACCCTATCCCTGGTGTAGTAAATATTCTACATAGTGTACCATATTCTTGTTGCAGTAAATACTCTACATAATGTAACTTATCCAGGTGCAGTAAATACTCTACATACTGTACCCTATCCAGGTGCATTAACTACTCTACATAGTGTACACTATCCCTGGTGTAGTAAATACTCTACATACTGTACCGTATTCCTTGTTCAGTAAATACTCTACATAGTGTACCCTATCCCTGGTGCAGTAAATGCTCTTCATAGTGTACGATATCCCTGGTGTACTAAATACTCTAAATATTATACCTGTCCCTGATGCAGTAAATACTCTAAATATTCTACCTATCCCTGGTACAGTAAATACTCTACATACTGTACCCTATCCCTGGTGTAGTAAATACTATACATGGTGTACCCTATTCCTGGTGTAGTAAATACTCTACATATTAAACATATCCCTGGTGCAGTAAATACTCTACATACTGTACCCTATATCTGGTGCAGTAAATACTCTACATATTGTACCCTATTCAGGTGCAGTAAATACTGTACATAGTGTACCCTATCTCTGGTGCAGTAAATACTCTACATACTTTACCCTATCCCTGGTGCAGTAAATAATCTAAAAACTGTACCCTATCCCTGGTGCAGTAAATACTATACATGGTGTATCCTATTCCTGGTGTAGTAAATACTCTACATATTGTACATATCC
>NW_013764204.1:0-1563 GCF_000517525.1 Limulus polyphemus
ATATTAAAATTTTCTGATCTTCATGCCTGAAAATAAAATCTTCCATAATTATATTACAAGCTGAAATATCCATCAACTGATGGGGAGTGTTTAAACTTAATTAAATCTGTGCAAGTTTAATAGCAATAATATATTTCAAAGTAATAACTTGAACATAAACTTTATCTCAAACTTTTAAAATTATAACAAAGCTTTTTCATAAACAACATTTGCAGTTTGCTTTCCATCTACCAACAAATAAGGATTTTTAGGTGATTCCACCCTTGAATACCCTACATCTCATTGACCATGAAAAAAGCATGGTTGTTTAAGAAACAATCCAGCAACTTTTATACTTTAACCTTGAATTCCTTTAGACTATTCAACATTATCCGAAGCGTCAACCTGCCAAGATTGTTTTGAAATTGACTCAATATGCTGGGAGTAATTAACCAACAGGCTTTACAAAATGGAAATAGGGTTAAGTTCAAGTATGAATCCACCTCTTCCCTTCTATTTTAGTGTTTTATCCCTAGTGAACAGCCTATAAATATCTATTTCAAAGAAATTCCTTTCATAATAAATGTCTACATTTAGCCAGGTTGCAGTTATTCCCATTACATCAAATTCTTCTGTTCTGATCAGTGTTCTAAGGTTATCCATATTATTTCTTATACTTCTAACTTTACAATAATGACAGTTTAGCCTACCATTAAAACCACCTTTGTACCTTGTTCCCACACTATATCCCTCTCTACATCTTATTTTTTCTTCATTATTCTGGCCCTAACCACTGTTAGTTCTAGCTTAAAGGTAAAGTTACATTTATAATTGTATTAATAGCTTTTGTAAATAAGCCAGATTGTTAAGGGAATTGATAGTGTTTATGCATCCTTTTTTTTCATACTTAATGGTGGGAATGTATACTTTTATTTTTCAGCATGAAATATAGAATGTTTGTAAATTGATTGTTTTAACCATACTAAGTGTGTGTGTGTGTGTGCATTTATATTTTGTATAAACATAAATATTGTATTGCATAATTGTGATAGAATTTTGACTCAAAATAAGTAAGAGAAAGATTATGGTGTAAGATTTATAATTTGTGCATAACAGTGGTTAAATTGGGATTTTGGGAGAGGTGAAACTTCCTTTTGTGATCCACTTTGACATTCCTGTCAGAAGTGCAGGAACATTAATGGATTGAATCCTTAAGAGATAGAACTTTTTCCTGGACTGTTCTGCCCTAGTTTAACCCCATTTATAATTAAATGAATTTACTACTTTAACATAATTTGTATTTAACATCAATCTTCAAATTACCAACTCTTTTTACCTTTCACCATTGCTGGAGTCCACATGTTGCATCATATTACAGTGATTTTTTTGTTTCTGTCTATTAAAACATTCAATGTAAAGAACTGACTAAAGAAATATATAGAGAACCCCAGTAATAATTAGTGAAGCATAGTATTTATGTTATCTTTGTTTATGTGTGACTTGTATGTTTTAAGGGAACCTGTAATCAATAAAATCATGGACCCAAAAACAATTTTGTTCTTAAATACCTGAGAAAAAGTGTTT
>NW_013764205.1:0-2789 GCF_000517525.1 Limulus polyphemus
AACATTTACAACGATATATATATATATTGTAAATAAAGACTTCTGATTAAACACTTACAACGATATATATATATATATGGTAAATAACAACTTCTGATTAAAAATTTAGAACGATATATATATATATATGGTAAATAAAACTTGTGATTAAACATTCATATCGATATATATATGGTAAATAAAAACTACTGATTAAACATTCACATCGATATATATATATGACAAATAAAAACTTCTGATTAAAAATTCACAAGGATATATAGATATGGTAAATAAAAACTTCAGTTTAAAAATTCATAACGATATATATATGGTAAAAAAATCCTGAGTAAAAATTTACAACTATATGTATATGGTAATTAAAACTTGTGAATAAACATTTAGAGCGATATATATACAGATGGTAAATAAAACTTCTTATTACATATTCACAACGATATATATATATATACGGAAAAAAACTTCTGACTAAAAATTCACAACGATATATATATGGTAAATAAAACTTCTGATTAAACATTCTCAACGATACATATATACATATATAAAACTTCTGTTTAAAAATTCAGATCGATATATATATATATATAAACTTCTGGGTAAACATTTGCAACTATACACACACACATATATATATATGGTAAATAAAAACTTCTGTTTATAAATTCACATCGATATATATATGTAAGTATGGTAAATAAAAACTTCTAATTAAAAATTCAAAACGATATATATATATGTTAAATAAACACTTCTGATTAAAACTTACAACGATATATACATATATGGTAAATAAAAAATCTGATAAAACCTTTAGAAACATATATATATATATATATATATTGTAAATAAAAACTTCTGAATAAACATTCACATCGATATATATATATGGTAAATAAAAACTTCTGAATATACATTCACATCGATATATATATATGGTAAATAGAAACTTCTGATTAAACATTCACATATATATATATATATGTTAATACAAATACCGGTTAAAAATTCACAACGATATATATATGGTAAATAAAAACTTCTGATTAAAAATTCACAACGATATCTATGTGGTAAATAAAACTTCTGATTAAACTCTTGCAATGATATATATATATATCGTAAATATAAACTTCTGATTAAACATTCTCAACAATACACATATACATCGTAAATAAAACTTCTGATTAAACATTCATAACGATATATACATATGTGGTAAATAAAAACTTATGATTAAAATCTAGAACGATATATATATATATATATATGTATATACGGTAAATAGAAAATTCTGATTAAACATTCACACACATATATATATATGGTAAATAAAAACTTGTTTTTAAAAATTCACATCGATATACATATATATATGGTAAATAAAAACTTCTGATTAAAGATTCACATCGATATATATATATAAAGTAAATAAAAACTTTTGATTAAACATTCACAACGATATACGTATACATGGTACATAAAAACTTCTGATTAAACATTTACAAAGATATATATATGGTAATTTAAAACTTCTGATTAAACATTCACATCGATATTTTAAATCAGAAGTTTTAATTTACCATATACATTTATATAATTGCAAGTTTTTTAATTTTTTAAGTTTTATTTACCATATATATATATATATTTATATTTATGTCGTTGTAAATCATTAATCAGAAGATTTTGTTTGCGATATATATATATATGTCGTTGTAAATGTTTAATCAGATGTTTTATTTACCATATCTATATATGTATCGTTTCTAGTGTTTAATCAGTAGTTTTTATTTACAATATATATATATCGTTGTAAATTTTTAATCATAGGTTTTATTTACCATATATATATATCGATGTGAATTTTTAAACAGAAGTTTTTATTTACAATACGTATATATATATCGATGTGAATTTTTAAACAGAAGTTTCTATTTACCGTATATATATCGTTGTGAATTTTTAATCAGAAGTTTTTTTTACCATATATATATATCGATGTGAATGTTTAATCAGAATTTTTATTTACCATATATATATCGATATGAATGTTTAATCAGAAGTTTTTATTCATTATATATATATCGATGTGAAAGTTTAATCAGAAGTTTTATTTTCGATGTATGTCGTTGTAAATGTTTAATTTGAAGTTTTGTTTACTTTATACATATATCGTTGCAAATGTATCATAATAAGATTTTATTTACCATATATATGTATATCAATGTCAATGTTTAATCAGAAGTTTTTACTTTTACATATATATATATATACATATATATCATTGTAAGTATTTAGACAGACGTTTTATTTACCATATATATATATATACATCGTTGTGAATTTTTAATCAGAAGTTTTTATTTACCATATATATATATATATATCGATGTGAATGTTTAATCAGTAGTTTATATTTACCAAAACATTCACAACAATATACATATACATGGTAAATAAAAACTTCTGATTAAACATTTACAACGACATATATATATATATGGTAAATAAAAACTTCTGATTAATCATTTACAACATTTTGCATATTTATGGTAATTAAAACTTCTGATTACAAATTTACAACGATATGTTTTTATATATATATATATTTGGTAAATAAAACTTCTGATTAAACATTTACAACAATTTATATATATATGATAATATCAATGTGAGTGTTTAATCAGAAGTTTTATTTACCATATATAAATATAAATATCGTTGTGAATGTATAATCAGAAGTTTTTAATATATATATATATATATTTATAGGTAAATAAATACTG
>NW_013764206.1:0-1928 GCF_000517525.1 Limulus polyphemus
GCAACGTATTTCTGACATAATAATGCCGTAACTTTTTAGGGCTTGTTTTTTTGTTAAGTGCAAAACTACAAAGTGAGCTATCTGTGCTGTGACCACCACTGGTATCGAAACCAGGTTTTTAGCGCTATAAGCCCTCAGACGTACTGCTGAATCGCTTTGGGGGCAACTTTTTACTGTACGTAATTTATATATTTGTTTGTTGTTTTTTTTTATTTCGCGCAAAGTTACTCGAGAGATATCTGTGCTAGCCGTCCCTAATTTTGAAGCGATAGACTAGAAGGAAGGGAGCTAGTAAATACCACGATATTTCATTGTTTTTGGCGATAAAGGGGAGCGAATGTTTTATTTATTTGTTTCTGTACTTTTCGCTCTCTTGAAACAAAGTACACGATCAGTGTTACCGGTATCACTGACAAGTTGTAGTACCCAGGTGTGCCCCCCAGTGGCACAGCGGTACAAAACCAACAAGTACCCAGGTGTTAAAGTTTGTTACTAAACACTGCACCTAAATGTCTTCATTCACAATAACCATGTTACATGATAACAGGTTTCATGTAGCCAAGTGGTCTTCGTAGAAACAACAATTAAATATCCGAAATGGAACAAGCAAACTGTGAGAGATTCGATAAAATCTTGTATATTAATTCGTCTACACAAACATTATTTTTGGGTTTTTAAGAGTTTAAATGAAGAGGAAAATATAATTTTCTCTTCCGTCCAAGATCACTAAGATCGGTGGCCATTTTATATTAATGTATAAGTACTACGATAGTTGATTATTGTAAAAATCTACATACTAAAACATAGGTAATTGATAGATTCAATCTTTAAAACGTTAAGTCTGACTTCTATATGATAATATATTATGTTTCATCTAAATGTGTTACATTATGTTTCATCTAAATGTGTTACATTGTTACATTTAAATGTGTTACATTATGTTTCATTTAAATGTGTTACATTATGTTTCATTTAAATGTGTTACATTATGTTTCATTTAAATGTGTTACATTATGTTTCATTTAGATGCGTTACATTATGCTGCATATTATTATAAAGTGAACCTTAAAATCAAACGAAGAGTTTGTTGTTTTAAAGCGATTAATGACAAACATACCTATTATATTACTAGTGTCTGAGAGCTAAATAATTCGAAAAAATTTGCTTTAGTAAGTTTAGAAAATATTACTTATCGTCTCAACTCAGTGGCAGCCATCTTGTTTTACTATCGGATTCTATGGTTATGTGTTTACAAGTGTAATTGGATTTTTGGTGTGAAAAACATTGGATGTAGAGGAGGTATCACGTAATTTACAAGATATGGTAATTATTACACAGACAAATTAGTAACACATTTAGATGAAACATAATGTAACACAATTAAATGAAACATAATCTAACACATTTAGATGAAGCATAATGTAACACATTTAGATGAAACATAATGTAACACGTTTATATGCAACCTAATGTTACACAATTAGAAGCAGCATAATGTAACACAATTAGATGCCATCTAGTGTAGCACACTTATATGCCACATAATATCTTCTTAATAGTCAAATACAGACTTGTTTCTCAGCCGTTCAGTACCGGTCGGAGTAATTGGGTAATTTATGTTGTTTGTCTATTACAACACTCGGTGGAATGATCTGGAAAAAGCATTGGGTGAAATCTTCCACTTTCCGTGATCCTGGATAATTTTTGTATTTGTAAAATTTTATTAAAATTGTCCAGGTTGCTTCAGATCTTCCCGTTTTAACCAGTAGATTCGTTTATCGTTGTTTTATACTAGTTAAGTGCTCTTCCCGTTTTAAACAGTAGATTCGTTTATCGTTGTTTTATACTATTAAGTGCTCTTCCCGTTTTAACCAGTAGATTCGTTTATCGATGTTTTATACAGTTAAGTGCTCTTCCCGTTTTAAACC
>NW_013764207.1:0-865 GCF_000517525.1 Limulus polyphemus
ATTGACAGTACACAGTATTTTTAAGTCTTGTGTCTTCTTATTACAGTACATATTTTTATTTTTTGTATCTTCTTATTGACACTACACAGTATTGTTAAATCTTGTGTCTTCTTTTGATAGTACTCAGTATTGTTAAATCTTGTGTCTTCTTATTGACACTACACAGTATTGTTAAATCTTGTGTCTTCTTCTTGATAGTACACAGTATTGTGAAATCTTGTGTCTTCTTATTGACAATACACAGTATTGTTAAATATTGTGTCTTCTTATTGACAGTACACAGTATCGTTAAATCATGTGGCTTGTCAGTGATAGTACACAGTATCGTTAAATCGTGTGGCTTGCAAGTGATAGTACACAGTATCGTTAAATCTTATGGCTTGTTATTGACAGTACACAGTGTTCTTAAATCTTGTGTCTACTTATTGACAGTACGCAGTATTGTTAAATCTTTTGTCTTCTTATTGACAGTACACAGTATTGTTAAATTTTGTGTCTTCTTATTGACAGTACACAGTATCGTAAAATCGTGTGGTTTGTCAGTGATAGTACACAGTAGCGTTAAATCTTGTGGCTTGTTAGTGATAGTACACAGAATCGTTAAATCGTGTGGCTTGTCAGTGATAGTACACAGTATCGTTAAATCCTAGAGCTTGTTATTGACAGTACACATTATTGTTAATTCTTGTGTCTTCTTATTGACAATACACAGTGTTGTTAAATCTTGTGTCTTCTTTTTGGTAGTACACAGTATTGTTAAATCTTATGTCTTCTTATTGAAACTACACAGTATTGTTAAATCTTGTGTTTTCTTATTCACAGTACACAGTATTGTTAAATATTTTGTCTTCTTATTGACAGTACA
>NW_013764208.1:0-883 GCF_000517525.1 Limulus polyphemus
TCTAGTACTAAACTAATGCCAAGTTATCTTGTTTAAGTAACCAATTATCTAGTACTAAACTAATGCCAACTTATCTTGTTTAAGTAACCAACTATCTAGTACTAAACTAATGCCAAATTATCTTGTTTAAGTAACCAACTATCTAGTACTAAACTAATGCCAACTTATCTTGTTTAAGTAACCAATTATCTAGTACTAAACTAATGCCAAGTTATCTTGTTTAAGTAACCAATTCTTCAAACACGTGTAGTAGAGTTCCTCTCCCATGCTGTAATAAATGTTTGAAGCTGTTATTTATATATATATATATATAAACAGTATATATATATATACTGTTTTTATCCCAATGATAACCGGAGACTTGTTAAAACTATAATGTTGTAATAGCAGTCACAAATAGTTAAGTTTTTTTTTTGTATGTTAGCAACAAAGGTGATATGGATGCATCTCCCAAGGTTCCAGCCCCTGCTCAACTGTAGAATAGAATAAAAACTAACCACCAGAATACCAACCAGAACCAGACTTTCACATACAAGATTCGTCATGGAACCGCATAAAATCAGACTTTTTAGTTTTTAAGCTGGTCGTCACCTAGACTATCGAGGTGATAGAAAACTGTATTCTACTTAAGGGCCAACCCTGTACTCTTTAACCCACCCATTACAGAATAAAATAAAGGAACATTAGACGCTACTTTATTCACACCGAGACAGTTACAATCGACACATATTCACGATAAAATGAAGGAAGATTAGACACTACTTTATTCACACCGAAACAGTTATAATCGACACATATTCACGATAAAATGAAGGAAGATTACACGCTACTTTATTCACACCGAGACAGTTACAATCGACACATATTCACGATAAAATGAAGG
>NW_013764209.1:0-4166 GCF_000517525.1 Limulus polyphemus
TTTTTACTTGGTATACATGAAGTTGCACAAATTCATATGGTCGATAACAGTAAAACGTCTTTCTTCAATACCTTGGGATACAAATTACAATTAAATGTTCAACAGTTCACAGCTCCATATAAAACATTGCCCATGTGCCAGAGAAGTAAAAGCAGCAGAAAACTACACTGTCATTAATTAAACATCAATTTCACACGTTACACAAAATCACATGGTAACTTAAGTGAAGCACATATAACTTTCATTTTTAAGCTCTAGGTTTTCTTTCAGATTTATTATATGATACAACGGCTGTAGTTTAGCCCTCTAGTGGCACAGCCGTATGTCTGCGGACTTACAACGCCAGAATCCGCGTTTCGATACCCGTGGTGGACAGAGCACAGATAGCCCATTGTGTAGCTTTGTGCATAATTACAAACAAACATGTAGTTTAAAATTTTGTACAAGTTCCTCTGGAGCCGTCCCGAACTGTTAAAAACAAAGATTATATATATTTACAGATACAAGTGGTATCCAACAAAAGCCTTCTCTGATAAATAATAATTTACCTTCTACACTTTCATTTCCTGAGTACCTGCAAAAGGTATATTGTTATTGTGACTCAAGAGTATGTTGTTCTAATTACTCAAACATTGTAGACGATTTATAAATGGGTCAGTGTTCATTCTAAGAAACTTCTGCTGATGTTCAATTATCTAGTTTTACATAAATTCGTTATCACATAATGTGTTCTATAAGAAAATCAAATAAACTGATATCACACATAAGCCTATAGTACTGCCAAGAAACAAATAAAGAGAAAATTATTTGTACTTTTGAAATTGAGTACTCATTGTAATCTATTATTTATCTGATTAAAAGCATAACATCTCTTTAAAATCGATGAGAATATATTGGAAATTTCCTATGCAGCTTATCATATTTTGATATTTTCAACAAAGATTGTTTTGGCTTACATATAAATATGAATTTTCTTAAAAATAACAATCATTTCGTAACATCTTAATTTTTCTCTGTTTTTATGCGAACGTACTTGATTACGACTGCCTTACTTTACCGTGAAACTTAAACCCTACACAATGGGCTATCTGTGCTCTGCCCACCACTGGTATCGAAATGCGGATTCTTGCGTTGTTAGTCCGCAGACATACCGCTGTGCCACTAGAGGGCTAAACTACAGCTGCTGTATCATATAATAAATCTGAAAGAAAACATAGAGCTTAAAAACGAAAGTCATATGTGCTTCACTTAAGTTACCATGTGATTTTGTGTAACGTGTGAAATTGATGTTTAATTAATGACATTGTAGTTTTCTGCTGCTTTTACTTCTCTGGCACATGGGCAATGTTTTATATGGAGCTGTGAACTGTTAAACATTTAACTGTTATTTGTATCCCAAGGTATTGAAGAAAGATGTTTTACTGTTATCGACCATATAAAATTGTGCAAATTCATGTATACCAAGTAAAAAAAAATCAAAAATAAGAACGGATTATCAAGAAGTTTAAACCCTGATAAGGTGATTCTTGATATAATCTAACAGTATATTTTAAAAGTAACGGGACTATTATCCTGTTTACAATCTTCTGGTCTGTTTCATTTCTTACACGATACTTAAGATTTTAAAAATTCGTTTGTCTGTTTGTTGCTGAGCTTAAAGCTATGTAATGGATTATTTGTGCTGTGCGAATCAAGGGTATCGAAACCTAATTTTATGCGTTATATGGGCTCAGACTTACAGTTCAGCCATTGGGTGGCATTTAAAATTTGGACCAATAAATAAAATATAAGGTTATCTAAAACTTGTTGATATTTTAACGCGTGGTATTAGAGTACTAAATCTATTACATTTATAAATAATGTTTTATAAGTATAAACGGAGGAACTTATATTTAACTTGAAAGGAAGTACGTTTAGAATTACAAATCCATAAGCATTTCTGCTATTAATACATATTTTCCTTTGTCTCCCAGACTTATGTTAATAAATGCCTGGTGAAAGTGTTTCATTATCGTTTTATGATTAAATGTTTTGATTTTATAATACAATCAAACAATTTGAGTTATAATAATGTCAATACTGTTTCAACTAAAAGGTTGTATATATAAAACAAAAATACAAAAGCTACAATCTTCTTACTCTGGTCCTTATACCAGTAACATCTGGAACTTTATGTATTTGTTATTGTTGAAAGTGGCTTTTAGTGCACAACGACTAAACTGACAGAGCAGTATGACTTGGTTCCTGCTTTGTACACTGAGACACCTGCTGTCTCATATACGTCAGACGAAGAACGAGTTTCAACTAGAACTTTGTATAACGTAACCCAGACTACTGATGTGTTTTGATATTCAGCGAGTATGCTTCTAAGCAGCATATTTCATGTCTCAGATAGAATGAAAGTAAGACAGAATATTCAAGAAGCCTGTAGAATAATTAGATTTTACAGTGAAATGTAAGAGTTCAAATTTGGAAAACCAATGTATTTCCAGACTGTTTCCAGTTCTGGTCTAAAGAAGTATAAGCTTTTCCACTAGACGTCTTAAAGTTCATCTTAAGTGAAACGGAGTGCGACAGAAAAAAGAAAGGCTAACAGTATCGATTTATGAAAAAAAGATAGAAGAAAAAATGTATAATAATGATTATAAAATGCTATTCTGTAGATATAACGAAATAATTTTCATCATAAATTTCCGTAATTTAACAAATTAATATTGAAATGTGACGGCTATAAATAATAACATGATTACAATCCAGTAATAAATCTGGAAAGAAAATGTTAGTAAGTGTTTTAAATAACAATATAAATTTTTGATTGATCGTGTTTCAAGTATAAAGTTTTAAGAATAATCTAGTCGTTTCTCTATAAACATAATGTTAACAACCGTCGACTGTATTTTTAAAGGTTAGAAACTTGGTTTATATGATTAAATGCCTTAATTTTTCAGTTTATAATACAGCACTCTGTGTCGTAAATACAATATTATAACCCACGTGATCTTAAAAATATTTAAACAAAATATAACTCCACAAATTTTCATTCCCCGGAATGTACCGAAAGAAAATATCAAAATTAATGACTTGCTAATCTATTCAACTTCTGTATCACAGTATTAAACGTTTGTTAGCATGTTTGTATTGTTTAATCATTAAACTAAACATATTTCGACAATGTTCAATAGTTAAAAATTACAAACTCTAAAGAAAGAGAAAACAGAACACTTCATAAAATGATAAGATAAAATGTTCAGTTTCATAGCAGGTAAAATAAAACTCAGTTATTTTGCATAAATGTTATAGCCTTTACCAACCTTATTAGGTAGTAAATCCTGCGAATTGTTTTTAGAGTTGGTGTTATAGTGTTAAGGTAACCTTCAGCACAATTTATTTTTAACTCTCGCAGAATATTCTATTTGAAAAACAATTAACGGAAATCTTTAAATAAACGTCTTGAAAATAAGAGCTATTTCTTCAAACTGTTTACAAATGCAGTCGTCAAAAAATTCTCAGAATCTTGTTTAAAATTAGAGATATTTGAATACCATCTTCTCTATATAAATTGGTATTTAAAGGATATCCATGAACTTTCTTTTCTCATCAAGTGAGATCACTTTAAAAACCTTGTTTCACTTTAGTTCAACTCATCAGAAAAATTATGTATAACTTAAGAGATAGAAATATTCTGTTCCAAGTGATCTGTATATGGCTAATAGGAATTTTTTTATCAGTTTCCGCGGCTGACGAAAAGTCTGACGTTTCCCGGTACGACTTCAATGACATCTTGGATGCTTTACCTACGACAGTATGGGGAATGGTGAATCTGGTTAAGCAAAAGTTGAAAGGTTATTTTTATTGAGTTAAAGATTATTTATAATTTGCTTTTCTTCCTAAGCTGAACAAACGTAAAGAGGTTATTTTTATTGAGTTAAAGATTATTTATAATTTGCTTTTCTTCCTAAGCTGAACAAACGTATTTGTATATTCTTAGATCTTACGTCTGTTTAATAATATACGGACTGTTCTATTATCTATTACTTTTATAATATGTACATTGGTTTTAATTGTTAACACATATACAAATGTATTTATCAATGGATAAGTTTTATGTGTAAATATGAACGTTAAAATAGAGAAAGTTTTTCACTTTAATGGCGAAATCGTAAACC
>NW_013764210.1:0-866 GCF_000517525.1 Limulus polyphemus
ACAGAATAATCCCCCCCCCATGTACCGCATCAGTTTTGGAGAAGCTTATGTTCCTTCTGTGGAGTGGATAGAGAAACTATTGCTCATTTGTTTTTCCAATGTTCCAAAATAGAAGATATGTAGAATTAAGTTTTTAGTTTTTTGAAGATAGTTTTAGGCCATAGCATAATGGACCAAGAAAAAGAACAGGTGGCTTTCTTTGGAATTTTACTCCATTTGAGTTCGAATCACTTCAGGTTGTTACGCTTGGGTTCGTGTATAGCTAAGTTTGTGGTTTATTCTGCTCGTAGTAAGGTACTATCACGTGGTGTTGGCTGTTCATTTTGTGAATATCTTTAAAGCTAAATTTATTTCGATTTTTTACGGTTTCGGTTACGATACAAATTGTCAAATTTTTATAATATTTATCGCGATTCTGGGCATTTGGTAAGTGAAGGTGTTTAGAGTTACATCCTATGTCGTGATTTGGTATGATATTATTATTTGATTTTTCATGTTTAACAGTTTAGATCATCTTATTTTTATTAATTTTAGCAAAATTTTCTTTTGTTATTACTAAATTTCTGTGTATGTAATTTAAGTAAGTATTTTTTTATTACTATCCAGATTTGTATCGACATTGTCATGAGATGTGTTGAATAACTGATGTATGTTTGTTTACACCTTCTCTACGAGGGTGAGTTAATAGAGAGGAGAAAAAAAACCTTCGCCTAACACCCGGAAGTTCCCAGGTTCAAATCCTGGCAGGCACAGAATTTTATTTTATGTCATGAAAGATGTCAACATTATTTAATACCCCCTGATTGAAGTTTCGTTTCTTTCACGTAATTCTATACGTTCGACTCATAGAATGACACATACATATT
>NW_013764211.1:0-864 GCF_000517525.1 Limulus polyphemus
AGTTACTCCACGAACACTTAGGTTTAACTCTGGTTACCGAATTTATAGCCCCCATACTCATCTTTAGCGTTATTTGGTACAACTCCACGAACACCTGGGTGTAACTCTAGTTACCGAATTTGTAACCACCATACTCATCTGTAGCGTTATTTGGTACAACAACTCCCCGAATACCTAGGTGTAACTCTAGTTACCTAAACTATAAACACCGTATTCATCTTTAGCCTTACTTGGTACAACTACTCCACGAATACCTATGTGTAACTCTAGTTACCTAATTTATAACCACCATACTCATCGTTAGCCTTACTTGGTACAACAATTCCACGAACACCTAGGTGTTACTCTAGTTACCGAATTTTTAACCACCATACTCAATTTTAGCCTTACTTGGTACAACTACTCCATGAACACCTAGGTATCACTCTAGTTACCGAGTTTTTAACCACCATATTCATCTTTAGCCTTACTTAATACAACTACTCCATGAACATATATGTGTAACTCTAGTCATAGAATTTATAACCACCATACTCATCTTTAGCCTTACTTGGTACAACTATTCCATGAACACTTAGGTGTAACTCTAGTTACCGAATTTATAACCACCATATTCATCTTTAGCCTTACTTGGTACAACTACTCCATGAACATATATGTGTAACTCTAGTTACCGAATTTGTAACCACCATACTCATCTATAGCGTTATTTGGTATAACAACTCCACGAATACCTAGGTGTAACTCTAGTTACCGAATTTATAAACACCATATTCATCTTTAGCCTTACTTGGTACAACTACTCCTTGAACATCTAGGTGTAACTCTAGTTACAGAATTTATAACCACCATACTCATTTTTAG
>NW_013764212.1:0-1358 GCF_000517525.1 Limulus polyphemus
ATTTGATCCAAAATGGACTATGGGTCTTTGGTCTATGGTTCTGCCAGGACTTCGGCCCTGAAGATGCTGGACCCCATTCACCATCTGGAGCTTCGGCTCTGCACCGGTGCTTTTCGCACTTCTCCAGTCCAGAGTTTGTACACTGAGTCCCACAAACCTTCTCTTCACCTTCATCGTTTGCAACTTTCTCTACAATATGCTACTAAGCTTCGATCCTTACCTCGGCATCCCACCTGGGATTGTGTTTTTCTTCCTCGGTGGGCAATGCTCTTTCAGAACAGACGGTCTGCTATTCCTCCATTTGGCCTTCGTATCCGGGCAGTACTGGCTGAATTGTGTCTGGCATTGGATGACATTTCTGTCCCCAATGATCAGCTCATTCCACCATGGCTTATTACCATCCCATCCTGTGACCTTTCCTTGAGTCATCTGGGGAAGGCGGATACTCCCGATTGGAAGTATCGTCTTCTTTTTGCTGAACTTCTTTCGAACCATTCTTCTCTTCCTATTTACACGGATGGTTCGAAATCAGGGGTGACTCTGTAGGTTCTGCCATGGTGTGCTGTGGCTTGGTAGTTGCTCGCAGGATCCCCTCTACAGTTTCTGTGTTCACTGCTGAGTTGTATGCTATTTGTCTTGCCCTGGATCATGTAGAAGCTATGCAGTACAGTAATTGTACTATTTACACTGATTCTCTTAGCTCTCTACTGGCCCTGGAATTGCTTAATGTTAGTTCTCACCCTGTTGTCATCGATATTCAACACCGATTGGTCCATTTTTCTCTATCTTCTATTTCCATCTAGTTTTTCTGGATCCCTGGCCACGTTGGTATTCACTGAAACGAGCTCGCTGACCCCGCAGCTAAGTCCGTCTGCTCTGGTGCCATCATGGCCGTGCCTGTCCCATACATGGACTGCGGTCCTGTCTTCAAGACGCGGCTTCGTGCCAGTTGGCAGTCGACTTGGGGTGAGCAACGTCATAACAAACTTTTCCAGATCAAACCTTCTGTTGGTCTTTGGCCATCTAGCTTCCGTAAGAATTGGAAGGAAGAAGTAGTCCTAGCAAGGCTACGCATTGGTCATAGTTTTTTAACCCATCGTTTTTTTTTATCAGGTATTGACCCACCAATGTGTAGCTATTGCAACACTCAAATCACAATAGCCCACATTTTACTGTTGTGCTGTCATTACGACCGTGAGCAGTGGCACCATTTTAGACGCACGTTTTCTAAGAGTTTACTCCTGACATTGGTAATGGTGATGCTGTCCGATTACATTGTATTTTTAATTTTTTACACACAATAGGTCTTTTAATTATATATAAATCTTTTATCGACATATATTGCTTTTAACTCGCTG
>NW_013764213.1:0-864 GCF_000517525.1 Limulus polyphemus
TAAAACAAACACGTGTAGATATGTTGTAAATATATGAGTTAATTAACAAACTGGCTGCAGACTAAAGTCAACAGTGGGTCATAGAACGATACTCGCTATTGGGTCCTATTTAATCTAGTCGGTCTTAAACAAACACATGTAGATATGTTGTAAAGATATGAGTTAATTACCAAACTGGCTACAGACTAAAGTCAACAGTGGGTCATAGAACGATCATTGTTATTGGATCTATTTAATCCACTCAGACTTGAGGAAACCAATGAAGATATGTTGTAAATAGATGAGTTAATAAACACATTGTCTCTAGACAAAAGTCAACAGTGGGTCAAAGAACGATACTAGCTATTGGATCCTATTTAATCCAGTCGGTCTTAAACAAACACATGTAGATATGTTGTAAATATATGAGTTATATAACAAACTGGCTGCAAACTAAAGTCAACAGTGGGTCATAGAACGATACTAGCTATTGCGTGCTATTTAATCCAGTCGGTCTTAAAAAAACACACGTAGATATGTTGTAAATATATGAGTTAATTAACAAACTGGCTGCAGACTAAAGTCAACAGTGGGTCATAGAATGATACTAGCTATTGGGTCCTATTTAATCCAGTCGGTCTTAAACAAACACATGTAGATATATTGTAAATATATGAGTTAATTAACAAACTGGTTGCAGACTAAAGTCAACAGTGGGTCAAAGAACGATACTAGCTATTGGGTCCTCTTTAATCCAGTCGGTCTTAAACAAACACATGTATATATGTTGTAAATATATGAGTTAATTAATACATTGGCTGCAGACTAAAGTCAACAGTGGGTCATAGAACGATACTAGCTATTGGGTCCTATTTAATCCAGTCG
>NW_013764214.1:0-864 GCF_000517525.1 Limulus polyphemus
ACGTGTTTATTAACCCGAGGTGTTTTAACACGTCTTTATTAACCTGAAGTGTTTTAACACGTGTTTATTAACCCGAGGTGTTTTAACACGTGTTTATTAACCTGAGGTGTTTTACCATGTCTTTATTAACCCGAGGTGTTTTAACACGTCTTTATTAAACCGATGTGTTTTACTACGTCTTTATTAACTAGAGCCACTTTACTACGTCTTTACTAGTTAACTTGAGGTGCTTTACCACGTCTTTATTAAACCAATGTTTACTACGTCTTTATTAACTAGAGGCACTTTACTACGTCTTTACTAGTTAACACTAGGTGTTTTAACACGTGTTTATTAACCCGAGGTGTTTTACCATGTCTTTATTAAGCCAATGTGTTTTACTATGTCTTTATTAAACCAATGCGTTTTACTACTTCTCTAATGATCTGTACTGATACACTATGCCTAAACTAATACAACGTTTTTCATAGGTCTATATAGATAATGATCCTATATTGATAGACTGCTTCTTTTCTAAACCTCGCTTAATTTATTATGTTCCTACTATCCTGCATTGATGGACTACGTCTCTACTATCCTGCATTGATGGACTACGTCTCTACTATCCTACATTGGTAGAATACGTCTCTACTATCCTGTATTGATGGATTACGTCTCTACTATCTTGTATTGGTAGAATACGTTTCTATTATCATGTATTGGTAGAATACGTTTCTATTATCGTGTATTGTTAAAATACGTCTCTACTATCCTGTATTGGTAGACTATTTCAATACTACCCTGAATTGGTAGACTACGTCTCTACTACCCTGTATTGGTAGAATACATCTCTACTATCCTGTATTGGTAGACTATGTCTCTACA
>NW_013764215.1:0-1533 GCF_000517525.1 Limulus polyphemus
GTACCATTAAACGTTTAACTGAAAACATTCTATGTATTCTTAGTTACATAAAGTACCACTAAACGTTTAGCTAAGAAACATTCTACATATTCTAACTTAGATAAAGTACCACATTATTCTATACCGTTTAACATACACGTTGTTGCCATCCCTCATTTTTTTGGTTATTCACTGTTAGCTCATTGTTTGTAGTTCCTTTTTCATTAAGAGGCACATTCTCAACATTATTATGTGGGGTGAAATGACAGGCACTTCGTGATTAAGTTCGACATATGTTTTAAGTTAAGGTCAGTGTAAACACCCCTCCCCCAAGGGCCTCAGATGGGACTACGACGTGCCACACCTAAACATCGAATGGCATCAGTCTTAGATAAAGTGTAGTTTATTGCTTCAGTCTCACGTATAATATATAATAATGATGTTTTTATAATGGATCTAGTCTTTGAATTCCTTGTAAACAATGGTAAAACAACTGTTTTAATTAATATATTACTGAAGTCACATATACCTCAGAGCACGGATAGCCCATTGTGTTGCTTTGTGCTTAACTTCAAACAAACAAACCCATATACCTCAGAGATAAACAACACCTTATTATGAATCTATATTGTTTCAGTACCATGTACACCACAGATAAACAATACCTTATCATGAATCTATATTGTTTCAGTACCATATGCACCACAGATAAACAATACTTTATAATGGATATATATTGTTTCAGTACCATATACACCACAGATTAACAATACCTTATCATGAATCTATATTGTTTCAGTACCATATGCACCACAGATAAACAATACTTTATAATGGATATATATTGTTTCAGTACCATATACACCACAGATTAACAATACTTTAAAATGAATATATATTGTTTCAGTACCATGTACACCACAGATAAACAATACTTTATAATGAATATATATTGTTTCAGTACCATGTACACCACAGATAAACAATACTTTATAATGGGTGTATATTGTTTCAGTACCATGTACACCACAGATAAACAATACTTTATAATGGATATATATTGTTTCAGTACCATGTACACCACAGATAAACAATACTTTAAAATGGATATATATTGTTTCAGTACCATATGCACCACAGATAAACAATACTTTATAATGGGTGTATATTGTTTCAGTACCATGTACACCACAGGTAAACAATACTTTATAATGAATATATATTGTTTCAGTACCATGTACATCACAGATAAACAATACCTTATTATGAATCTATATTGTTTCAGTACCATGTACATCACAGATAAACAATACCTTATTATGAATCTATATTGTTTCAGTACCATATACACCACAGATAAACAATACTTTATGATGGATATATATTGTTTCAGTACCACGTACAGATTCATAATAAGGTCTTTTATATCTGTGGTGAAACAATATATATCCATTATAAAGTATTGTTTATCTGTGGTGTACATGGTACTGAAACAATATAGTACCATGTACACCACAGATAAACAATACTTTAAAATGAATATATATTGTTTCA
>NW_013764216.1:0-863 GCF_000517525.1 Limulus polyphemus
TGACTTCGTAGTACAGGCGAGTAGAAGTTCACGCATTATTTCTTCAGGAGTGATGATGTGGTTTAGGTCTTTGGCAGTCTTGTATATAGGGTAGGAATTTGTGATATGATTGGCCGTAGAGGGCTGTTCTGTTTATGAGTTTTTACGGTCCGTAGATATATCCAGGCGCATAGTCTCCTATGATAGGTTGGAGAACCTTTTCTTTTGCTTGTTTGTTGACAGTGGCGATCAATTTATTAACGTCTGTTTTTAGTGTTTTTGTCGGGTCAGCTATAATACTCTTAAACTTGCTATTGTCCGATAGAATGGCGTCCAATTTTGTCTTATATTCCTGTTTGTCCATGATCACTAGAATATTAGCTTTGTCCGCACGTCGCACAATGATGTCGTCATGGTTTCTGAGTTCCTTAGCAGTAGTACGGCGTTTTGGTGTTGGCAGGGGGGTGTTGTCACGGTCACGTCGTTTCGTGCTTTCCGCGCGTAGTTGGTCCCGCAAGGCTGGATTCATGTCGATAAGGTCCTGTTGTCGTAGTTGTATAAGAGAGCAGTAGTTTTTCGAGCTCAGCGGCTTTGTCCTTGTCGAATTTAGGTTTAAAATGGCATTTTGGCCCCAGGTTGAGTAGTTGTTTTTGGTCTGTAGTTAGTTCTGTGTTGGAAAGATTCAGGTAGCACGCTTTTTCTTGTGGTAGGCAGATGGTACCTTGATATAGGTTGTTCAGCTTTTTTGTTATCCGTGATCTTTTCTTTTCTTTGTTTGTTGATTGTGTTCTGTAGGTGGGTTAGTAGTTCCCTATTCAGTGAATTGTCGGTGATTTTCCTGGCGTAAATTCTGCGATAGTTCCTCGATTTTGTCGTTTATTTCG
>NW_013764217.1:0-862 GCF_000517525.1 Limulus polyphemus
CATAAGATTCTCCACTACGTTTCCATGGATGACATCTCTTTAAAAATTCTAAGTTTTCAATATGTTAGCAAGGACGCATAGATTCATTTGGAAGAACTGTAAGATATTTGAAGGTAAGCACACAGCTACATAATGGGCTATCTGTGCTTTGCCCACCACGGGTATTGAAACCCAGTTTCTAGCGTTAAAAGTCCGCAGACATACCGCTGTGCTACTGGGGGGCAGTAAAACAAGAACCAGTAAACTGGCAAAAATTAAAATCGAACTGCTAAAATCGAATGAAGTATTTGTAAATTAAATGTAGTATGTTAATTAATAAGAGTAAAATATATCACCAATGAAAAATGGTAATGGGAGGAATTCTACAAAAGTATTAATGGAATTATACCTCCCGAGTGACGATTAAAAAAAAACTTCGATGCTAATATTCGAGGACGTGTCAAGTTTCAAAATAATTTTTGGTAATATACTTAATCTCTTCGAGGATAATGATAAATTCTCATTCAAAAGGGTGGCGAATATTTTTAAATGCAGTCAGGCAAACTTCTCAATGAAGCTGAAAATTACCTAGAGCTGTTGAATAAAGAATACGGACCATATTTTCTTGGAGCTTGAGATTTATTTTTGTTTCGGTTTGGTTTGAATTTCGCGCAGAGCTACACGAAGGCTATCTGAGCTAGCCGTCCCTAATTTAACAGTGAAAAACTAGAGGGAAAGCATCTAGTCATCACCACCCACCACCAACTCTTTTACCAACGAATATTCGGATTGACTGTCACATTATAACGCTCCCACGTCTGACAGGGTGAGCATGTTTGTTGGGACGGAGATTCGAACCCGCGACCCCCAGATTGCGAGACGA
>NW_013764218.1:0-2419 GCF_000517525.1 Limulus polyphemus
CTAGCTGTGTTATGCCGCTGATCTTTCTCCCACTTTCAGCTGTGTGGGCGTAATATATGTGAGAGTGAATCCCGCTATTCATTTAAGAGTAATAACATAGGCAGAGAGTACTGATCGCTGTTTGTCGTCAAGCTAGTCAGCATTTCTAGAAAAGGGCTGGATATACCTAAACTTTATGGATCTTTTATCTGACCATTTACCATGTGTCGTCTAAAGTAACGCTCAGGTTGAAGGTATATTAATGCCAACTGTCACCTTTGTAATCAATATCACCGCGAACTCAATTTCCTTTCAAATGTCAAAACAACAACAAAAAATATGTAGTGCCACCTATTGAGGAGAAATAAGACCACTCTTACATTAAATTTATATTTGTATTATTACGTCTTTAAATCTATACTGTATTTTTTTTCTATTATCTAAGTTATAAAAAGTATCACTGAAAGGTTTTATATTCAACATTTTGATAGCTAAGTGAAGTTTGTAAAAAATAAAGTTAATAGATTTTCAAAATTACCGCAACTTTCCAATTTTAATGCTTAGAAACATATTTTCATGAGCATGCAAAGCATACTCAATTTCCAAATTATCTTGTAAAGCACTTGTACAAGTCAATACATGGTTCTATGGCAAAATCTTACCTCTTGAGCTGGCTCAGCGGTAAGCCTGCGGACTTACGTAAAACTATAAAGTTGAGGTTTAGATACCCAGGGTGGGCAGAGCAGAGATAAGCCATTGTGTAGCTTGTGCTTAATAACAACCAAATCAACAAAGCCACTTCAGCTGCATATGTATTAGTTGGACCTCTGTACGACCTCTAGTATCACGAAGTTCAATGTACTCATATAAATTTTAATTATTTCCAAACAAACAAACAAACAATATCAAGTAATATCTAAGATAACATATAAACTGAAAATTGATGTAATTAAAACGTTTTAAATTTGAAATCCCTTTCCAAAGACTTCTATTCAGCATCCTTTAGAATGCATTGCAGTAAGAAACCTTTAATCGGTAATAATTTAAAAAGTAAATGTCTAAATTATTCAATTTTTGTGCACGAGTTACAAATCATAATACTGATATGCTGGTACGGTCAATTTCAGAATAAACAATACGTAGAATGTTTATATTTTGAAACTTAACAATGACTTGATCCCATAACCTGTCTGTTAAATTTGAAAAAAAACAACAACAAAAGTTAGATTCTTTAATTTACATCAGGTGACAACACTAACACAAAAACCCTGTAAAACTACTGCAATGTGCGTAAATGGGTCTTTTGGCTACGAATTAAAAATTTAGTTTATAATATTTCTGTGTAAAATTGGAATACAACAGAAATTCTCTTAGTTGAAAGCAAATGACACTAAGAACGAAATTCATAAATGTACAGCTCACTTTATGGCACCAGATGGTTCGACCAATGGAAAAACTTTAACAGTGCAACTAAGTTTGTGAAACTAGAGAGTTAAACTAATACAACAACTGTAAAATTGAGTTTGCTTTTTGATACTAAAAGTGATAGAGAGAATTCAACTTATATAGAAAACATAAAACAATTAATTTGATGTCCTAGCGATAGTAAAAGGTTTTTTTGCATTTACGTTTTGCTTTAGATTATACAGCCGTATTTTTTTCTTCAAATTGTTTGAATTCGTGTTTTTCTCTGTTCTAAAAACCCCAGCAATATTTACTTTTTTTCGCTGTTTTACTACTGAACTTATAATTCTACTTTAAATCATCTTAAAACATTTTTACTCTCCCCCGTGGCTCAAAGGGAAATGTGAAGGCCTATAACGCTAAAAACTGAGTTTCAGTACCCGTGGAGGGCATAGCACAGATAGCCCATTATGTAGCTTTGTGCTTAAATAGAGAAAAATAAAGAATAACACGTTTGTGGATATCATACGTACTCTAAGTAATATAATAGTTTATTGAATATTTTAATAAACTAGATAGAATAATAAATTGTTATTATACTTCATAAGACTAGTGACAATCCCACTAGTGTTGGGTTTTCCTAGGAACAGGGAATCACTGATAGTAGTTAGGGCATGAACCTAGATAAACGCGCTGATTGGCTGCGTCAACGGGAGGGAAGGGGTTAGAGACGAAGTAGTTTTGTATGTACAAATAGGATAATGTGTGTGTGTGTGTGTGTGTGTGTATATGACTACTAAGTAGAACCGTATTGTGAACATGGACTAATAGTGCGATCATATATAAGTGAAGCTAGTGAAAATATACAAGTTAATATTACCCCATGAATTGAAGTGGCACGAAAATGTTAATTACAATTGCGGACAATGGATAAAATTTAACAACAAGTAATTCAACAACAAAATAACAAGGGTTATTACCCAAGATTCAGTAACAGTGCAAACAAAATAACAATTACAGAGAGGGGGGAAGATGT
>NW_013764219.1:0-860 GCF_000517525.1 Limulus polyphemus
CTTCCGCCTTTCATCTTCAGACGTCTAAAGACGAAAGGTGGAAGACTTTCGAAACGTCGTCCTCTACACTTGTGTCTCTACAACAGGCAGATGCCGTCCACTCTACAAAGTTTTCATCCAGTTTCTATCACTTGTGGTGGTTTAGAAACTACGGCTGGAACATCCATATCGCTTAGATCAGGTGGACAAACAGTTCGAAATGTCGTTTCCAAACTACTGTATGCGGTGAAATCTTGTTAGCCTATCTAAAAGAAGTCTGATAATTAGCAATTAATTTCTTCAACGTTTTATCCGGAAAAAGATATATCCATTACATTTTCTCAGCAGTTATCATTTCCAAATGTATTTGTTGCAGTGGAGAAGGTTATAATGTTTTCTAAACTCATTTACTTTCAATTGTGGATCAAAGAATTTCATTAATGAAGAATGAAAAGTCAAACGTAAGTTAGATCCACAAAAAATTTTATGAAGTTCAACAGCCCCGATCAAACATTAATATTAAAACTGGCTGTTTTAGACTGAACTAAATTAGCTGATCAACTATTGGAATGACAACCTTCTGACTTGCTAGTATTTATATAAGACAAAATAATGATTAACCGTATTAAATAATTGTAAACAGTAAATGGAAAATTGACCAAAAATAATAATTGTATGGGCCTTCTACTTTATTAATATTAATCATTCTCAAATTATGTATCATATTTACACAAACATACGATCTGTCGGTGTTTGAAACACTTGGGAAATTATATACTAAAAACAATCTTATATATATATATATATATATATTGCCAACCGTGGTGTCTGTCCGAGAGTTCATCTGTCTCCCGTTTCTAAAAACTGCGCACGCAGGCAAA
>NW_013764220.1:0-863 GCF_000517525.1 Limulus polyphemus
AATCAAAATTCAACAAAGTATTTTAATTTTACAGGACGTATCTTTTTCCGTACTGGTCTCCATCTCGTTGGCTTCTGCTTCAAGTGGGGTTCATCTGCTTCATCAGGAAACGTCGTATCATTGGTAACAGTCACATCAGTGGTAGTAACTTCATCAAGGGCTTCACTGTTTCCCTTCTCAAAACCGAATAGAGTTTCTTCTTTGACAGTGGCTTTTTCAGGTGACACGTCTTCAGCAGCATCATTTGTTTCGTTGTTCACTTCATCCCAACTGAAATGTCCTGGACCGTGATAATGCCAAAGCCTGTTGGCATGTGCCACCTTTGGTTTACCTCGCTGACCACATTTTATCTGGAAAGTCACGCCTGAGAGATGATCCACTGTGTCATATGGGCCTTCCCATGGAGAAGACAACTTATGAGACTTCCCTTTGGTTTTCCTGGGATTATACAACCACACCTTGTCTTCTGGTACAAAGCTGACTTCAGTAGATCTCTTATCATAAGTTAACTTCATCGAATCAGCAGATGTTTTCAAGTTTGAATGCACTTGATGGTGAATATCATCCGTCCTTTCCGATAACACTTTCACAATCTTTGACACATTTTCAGGCAAATCTTCATAAGGTGGGCGTCCTGTCAACAGATCCACTGCCAACCGAAGTTCCCGACCAAACATCAACTTGGCTGGGGTGTATCCAGTGGCTTCATGCTCTGCTGTCCTATAGGCTATCAGCAGTGGAGGCAATAAGACATCCCAGTCATCTTGACGGCTATTACAAAAACTTTGCCAATTCCTGTCCCAGTGTCCAGTTGTACTTTTCTACCACCCCATCGGACTGTGGATGAAGTGGCATTGTCCTGG
>NW_013764221.1:0-861 GCF_000517525.1 Limulus polyphemus
TTCCATGGGAGAGCAGTAACTTCCCTTTTCTCTTCCATGGGAGAGTAGTAACTTCCCTTTTCTCTTTTCCTTGGTAAGAATTTTTGCTTAAAGTTTCACAGCAGAGGGATGACAAACCCCTAGGGATGTTCAAAAACTTCGGTTTCTCTTCATCCCGCACGCGAGATTATGTTGTAATTGATGTGGCTTTAGCTGATTGGTAAAGTATTCTGGTTATTCTAGCTGCAGAGCGATGGGTGGCGTTAGGGTGGAGAACTGGAACGGTCGAGCAAAACAAAATGCTGGAAATCACGGTGATTTGGCGGAGTCTCGTGGACTAATGTATGGCCAGGAGCTTAGGACGCTCGACTCGCAATTTGAGGGTCGCGGATTCAAATCCCAGTCCTATCAAACATGCGTTATAATATTACAATAAATCCCACTATTCGTTGGCAAAAGAGTAGCCCAAGAATTGGCGGTGGGTGGTGATGACTGGCTGCCTTCTCTCGAGTCTTTCACTGCTAAATTATGGACGACTAGTGTAGATAGCCCTCATGTTGCTTTGGGCGAATTTCCAAACAAACCAAACTTATGGACTAATGAAGATTTTGGTTGTGGTCTGTACAGAACAAAAGTTTTAAAAGTTTGAATGACTAGGAGGTTAAATGCGTGGCCCCTTTCAGGGTGGCGATGATCCGCCATCATGATCGTGTGATCCGATGGCGAGTTTAAATGTGGGGAGAACCGAAGTGCCCGGAGGAAACCCATTTTCACTGCTAGGCCTCCTAATATAAAGCCCGATCAGTGCCCTAACTGTGAGACCTAAGTGGAGGCAAGAGATACACGTTAATACACATAAATATTAATGGCTGGAGACGGCTT
>NW_013764222.1:0-863 GCF_000517525.1 Limulus polyphemus
CCTTTCAGGCCAATCGTATCTATGACTATAATCGCCCCTTTACACTGGTGGAACTGAAACTTGCTCTTCATCGGTCTGGTAATACATTGGTCAGACCTGATGATGTTCATTGTGAGATGCTGCACTATCTCTCTCTCCTGCCTCTCTTGCTGTTCTTCTGGTTATTTTTAACTGGATCTGGCAGGAGCATGTTTTTCGTGATGCTTGGCACCAGGCTATTGTCCTCCTTTTCTCTAAACCTGGGAAGGATCTCAAGATTCCTTCTAATTATCATCCAGTCACTTTGACTAGTTGTCTTTGTAAGGTTTTAGAGAGGATGGGTTAATGCTCGTCTTGTTTGGTTCTTCGAATCGAACACGCTCCTCTCACCCACCCAGTATGGGTTCCGTTGACAGCACTCTACTGTGGACCATCTGATTCGACTTGAAACATTGATCAGGGAAGCCTTCCTCAAGAGAGAACACCTTGTTTCTGTGTTCTTTGATCTGGAGAAGGCTTATGACAGTACGTGGAGGTATGGCATTTTGCAGTGTGCAAGGGCTCTGCACATCTTTCATGTCCTCTCTTCCAGCTCTTGGGGAATGGATCGATATTCTATGCTCATGGTCCAATGGTGCCCTGATTCGATCCAAACTGGACTATGGTTCTTTGGTCTATGGTTCTGCCACGACCTCGGCCTTGAAGATGCTGGACTTCATTCACCATCTAGAGATTTGGCTCTACACCAGGGCTTTTCGCACTTTTCCAGTCCAGAGTTTGTACACTGAGTCCCACGAACCTCCTCTTCACCTCCGTCATTTGCAACTTTTTTTACAATATCCTATCAAGCTTCTGTACTTACAGCAGCATCCCACCTGAGATTG
>NW_013764223.1:0-1143 GCF_000517525.1 Limulus polyphemus
CACCGGTTCGGTAAAAACAACATACACATGTAATTATGGGAATGACTGATTCACCGGTTCGGTAAAAACAACATACACATGTAATTATGGGAATGACTGATTCACCGGATCTAACAACAATCTAGACTATATTGTTGAATCTATACTGTTAGATAAGAGAACTTGAAATTAACCCAAACATTCCCAACAATGTCATACAGTATCTAACAACAATCTAGACTATATTGTTGAGTCTATACTGTTAGATAAGAGAACTTGTAATTAACCCAAACATTCCCAACAATCTCATACAGCATCTAACCACAGTCTAGCTTATTTTGTTGAATCTATACTGTTAGATAATAAAACAGTAAAGCTTTAGAACCTAAATAATTACCGCCTGTATCTGAAGCTAAAGTTTGTAATTAGTATTAATAGTCATGAGATTAAGTAAACCTGGAGGGTGGAGCCTCTCCCTAACAAAGTAATATATATATACACCAAACAATTCCCCAGTCTTGGACTTTTAAGCCTAGTTACAAAGATACTTTTTCTCGTCGCAATTTGTTCTCGAGTTTCCAAAGTTTTGATCTTTAAACCTTCCACCCCTCCAAAGCTGATCAATTGTTCCTTGACTTTTTTTTTTTTTACCGAAGTAAATCGCAATCGGATGTAATGTTATCGATGTATACTGCACACGTAGGTATAGGCGGTTGAAAAACACACACATCGCCGTCGGGCGGGTGTAGTTTGAAAACTAATGACAAAGATCAAATAGCTTTCGAGTATAACTTTAGTACCCGAAGTTTGAACAAAGACAATGTTACTACATAATAACAGTTATATCTCGACCAGTTCACATTAATATTATTGTATAAAACGTATTTTTAACAATCAATACACTCCCATAATTACACGTGTATGTTGTTTTTACCGAACCGGTGAATCAATACATTCCCATAATTACATGTATATGTTGTTTTTACCGAAGGCTGTATGAGATTGTCGGGAATGTTTGGGTTAATTTCAAGTTCTATTATCTAACAGTATAGATTCAACAATATAGTCTAGATTGTTGTTAGATGCTGTATGAGATTGTCGGGAATGTTTGGGTTAATTACAAGTTCTCTTATCTAACAGTATAGATTCAACAATATAGTCTAG
>NW_013764224.1:0-862 GCF_000517525.1 Limulus polyphemus
GAAGATGACTCTTGCCCTGCCAAAATGTGTACTTGTGTTCCCTAGTCCTACTATTCTCACTGTTAAATATGAAAAAGGATGATACATCAACACTACTAATTCCCTTTACAATCTTAAGGACTTCAATCAGATCCCCTATATTTTCTTTTTTCAAGAGAAAACAATTTGAGAGATTTCAAACTCTCCTCGTATGGCAACCGCTCCATCCCATGCACCATTCTAGTAACCCTTATCTTAACCCTTTCCAACAATTCAATGTCTTTCCTAAGGTAAGGAGCCCAAGCCAGAGCACAATATTCCAAATGTGGCCTAACCAGTGACCTATACAATAAAATTATAACCTGTATTCAATATTTCTGTAGATGCAACCTAAAATCCCACTTTCCCTACCACTAGCAACAGCCCACTGCTTGGATGGCTTAAGAGATTAATCAAATATTACACTAAGATCCCTTTCTTTCATGACACTGTTAAGGTTATTCCAATCCAAATTATACTTGTTAGGTCATCAAGAAATTAATGTCACTTTTGTTTATACAAAAAACCTGAAAAAATATATATATATATATATCAAAACAAAACATTTATTACATTTAATAGTCTCTATTCTTATCAATGATGCTTTTCCATCTCACAATCAGGTTGTTAATACCCTGAATAAAGAAATCACTTGGCTTTGAAGCAAAAGAACATGTCGATGTCCTCTTAACACCTTCCACATTTGCATACATTTTCCAATCAAGATGGTTTGCAGCAAACGAAAAAGATGGTAATCTGATTGTACCACATCTGGAAAATATGGTGAGTGGGGGAAAACTTCCCAACCTAACTCCATAATCTTGTGTTACGTCAAATGTGTCAC
>NW_013764225.1:0-863 GCF_000517525.1 Limulus polyphemus
TCTCTGCAGTAGGTGGCTCAATGTCTTCTTAACTCCGAGATGTTCTCCTGTTAAACTATCATGGGATTGGCACAGCACAACTTCCCATAACTTTCCTGGTATAACCATTTGCCAGGTCGTCACTTTCCCATTTGTAGTTTCCCATCTCTGGACAAGAATACCATCTTCAAGCTTTAACTGGTCCCATTGTGCCCAGTAGTTCTTTGTCACAGGGCTTAAGCTAGACACCTTCTCCCAAGCAGGGTGCAAAACCCTTGCCTTTAGAAAATCAATTATTGGCTTCAAATCTTGGTCTTTCCCTTGTTCTGCTTTGATATCTATATTTGGTTCCACTTCACCATCATCAACTCTTCCAGTCACTTTGACTTCAGCTTGATGGCACCTGGTTAGTTCAACCTCTCATTTGCAGCAATATCTGCAGTCATTTTCCATGGTCTTCGGCTCAGTCCATCAGCATTTCCATGAAATCTTCCTTTTCTGTATTGAATATCATAATTATACTGGTTTATCTTTCCAGTCCAATGTGCCAGTTGTCCCTCTGGGTTCTTTAATGAGCTTAACCAACGTGATGTAGCATGATCTGTCCTGATGGTAAACGTAGCCCCATAGAGGTAAGGAGGGAAATATGCCAGACACTTTACTATAGCAAGTAGTTCCTCTCTGGTCGACTCAGGACCCTACTGAAGTAGGCCACCACATGTTAATTTTCACCAACTTTCTGAGACAACACTCGTACAATCCCGACATAACTAGCATCATAATCCAATATGTATGTCAGTGAGGGATCTGAAAGCTTTAAAAGTGGAGTGGAAGTCAATTTTTCTTTCATTGTCTTGAAAGCATACTGGCAAGAAACTGTCCAT
>NW_013764226.1:0-861 GCF_000517525.1 Limulus polyphemus
CTCGTTACAAATTTTGTAATACACTTAATTTCCACAGTCACGTTAACTTAAACACACGCTATAATTCACAACAATTCACGCATTTTTCTTACGGTCACTACCGCTTGCTTGACTCAATTATCTCTATCTTCAATCTCTCTATATCTATCTATCTGCAATTCTATCTCCGCTTTATTTGCCGGGGTTATATACTAAAAAAGAGGGCGTCTAACAAGTACTGGGATATTCGGGAGGTTCCCCGATCCTTCTAGAAATTCATCACGAGTTACCAGCGTCACGTGACTTCCGCTGTCGTAACAATACCATTGTAAGTGCAACTACGTACGCAGCATGATTAAATATTTAGATTTTTTGTTTTAGGAGTTGTTGATGTTTGTTTGTTTTGAACTTCGCACAAAGCTACACAAGGGCTATCTGCGCTAGCTGTCCATAATTTAGCAGTGTAAGACTAGAGGGAAGGCAGCTAGTCATCACCACCCACCGCCAACTCGTGGGCTACTCATTTACCAACGAATAGTGGGATTGACCGTCACATTATAACGCCCCCACGGCTGAAAGGGCGAGCATGTTTGGTGCGACGGGGATTCGAACCTGCGACCCTCAGATTGCGAGTCGAGCGCCCTAACCACTTGGCCATGCCTAGCGAGTTGTTTATGATTAATACTATTTGGATAGGCATATGATGCGTTAGATAAAAATGAACAAAGCGCCAATTTAAGAATGTCTTATTTCTGGTCTAAATATAAAACTTGGGTTGAGTATTGATATCAAAAACTGATCATAAATGTGAGAAGAGAGCTTAAGTGATATATATATATATATATATATATATATGTGTGTGTGTGTGTGTGTGTGTAGTAA
>NW_013764227.1:0-863 GCF_000517525.1 Limulus polyphemus
GGCTCTCTAAAGGTAGACCCATAACATATACTCTGTTGACTCTCTAAAGGTAGACCCATAACCTATAATCTGTTGACTCTCTAAAGGTAGAACCATAACATAGACTCTGTTGGCTCTCTAAAGGTAGACCCATAACCTATAATCTGTTGGCTCTTTAAAGGTAGACCCATAACATATACTCTGTTGACTCTCTAAAGGTAAACCCATAACCTATAATCTGTTGACTTTCTAAAGGTAGACCCATAACATATACTCCGTTGACTCTCTAAAGGTAGACCCATAACCTATAATCTGTTGACTCTCTAAAGGTAGACCCATACCATAGACTCTGTTGGCTCTCTAAAGGTAGACCCATAACCTATAATCTGTTGGCTCTCTAAAGGTAGACCCCTAACTTATACTCTGTTGACTCTCTAAAGGTAGACCCATAACATATACTCTGTTGACTCTCTAAAGGTAGACCCATAACATATACTCTGTTGACTCTCTAAAGGTAGATCCATAACATGTACAGTGCTTTTATAATTTAAAAGTAGGCCCATGATGTATATATAATGTATAAACTCGCTAAACGTACATCCACATGTGTGTGTGTGTATAGTACATTAATTCTGTATAGGAATACCTTGAGCGTGTATAAGACATTGGTTTTGTATAAACAGACTGATAATGTATATTGACACTCTCACACGAGAAAGAAAGGAATTTGATTTATGACTCACAATAATTTATATTGTTTGTTGACTCCTTACATATCCACTTATATTTCACTAAACTATTAATTCATAAGTACGACAGGACAATATCAGATAATATCCACGTACACTGCACTAAACTATTAATACATAAGTACGACAGGACAA
>NW_013764228.1:0-861 GCF_000517525.1 Limulus polyphemus
CCATGAATTCTGCAATTTTTTTGGCATACGAAAGACCAGGACAACGCCACTCACCCACAGTCCGATGGGATGGTAGAAAAGTTCCATTGGACACTTGGACAGGAATTTGCAAAGTTTTGTAATAGCCATCAAGATGACTGGGATGTCTTACACCCTCCACTGTTGATGGCCTATAGAACAGCAGAGCATGAAGCCACTGGATACACTCAGGCAAAATTGATGTTTGGTCGGGAACATCGGTTGCCAGTGGACCTGATAACAGGACGCCCACCTTACAAAGAGTTGCCTGAAAATGTGCCAGAGTACGTGAAAGTGTTATCTGAAAGGATGGATGATATTCACCATCAAGTGCGTTCAAACTTGAAAACGTCTGCTGATTCCATGAATATATGATATGATACGAGATCTACTGAAGTAGATTTGTACCAGGAGACAAGGTGTGGTTGTATAATCCCAGGAAAACCAAAGGGAAGTCTCCTAAGTTGTCATCTCCATGGGAAGACCCATATTACATTGTGGATCGTCTCTCAGATGTGACTTTCTGAATAAAATGTGGTAGGCGATGTAAACCAAATGTGGCGCATGCCAACAGGCTTTGGCGTTATCACGGGCCAGGACATTTCAGTTGGAACAAAGGGAACAATGGAACAAATTATGTCGCTGAAGACGTGTCACCTGAAAAAGCCACTGTCGAAGAAGAAACTCTACCCAGTTTAGAGAAGGGAAACAGGGAAGCTGTTAATGAAGTTACTACCACTGATGTGAATGTTACCAATAATGGAACATTTCCTGATGGAGCAGATGAACCTCATGTTAAGCAGAAGCCAGTGAGACAGAGACCAGTATGGAAGAAGATACATC
>NW_013764229.1:0-863 GCF_000517525.1 Limulus polyphemus
ATTTTCTGTCTCTTTCTTTTTGATACTTTTTACACAGTTTCATCATTTCCAAGTTTTTTCGATCTTGCTTCTTGCCCAAATTGCCATCTTGAAGGTTAGCGAAAGTCAAAGTTCTATTTTTGTTTTCACCAAAATATTCACAATTTTGACACCACTGTTGTAGCAAATCATTGGGGGCAATTTTAGATTATTTGGTAACAGTAGTGCCAAGTTCAGTCCACCTAAATGTTTGTTATATGCACCTTTCACTTGTAATTATAGGCCTAAGTGCACAAACATTTAAAGAGAAATTCCGAGGCTATGGTAAGTATTTCTAATTCGCAAGAACACTTTCCTAACTAATATATTAAAACCTCACTTTTAACACTTAACTGTGAACAACTAAACTCATAATGTTACTGAATGCTTCACTGAATCTATAACTACTTTTATGAGCTTTTTAGACCAAGCCTAATACGCCCTCTAGCACTCATCTAAATGAAAACATTGAAAATATAGCTTATAACACTATGTATTAGGTCACCAAGAAATTCATGTCGCCTTTTGGAACACTTTCATTAACCTTCCCCAAAAAAACGTACATCACGTATAATAATTAAACGAACCGCTTAAACGTCACGTCAGTGTAGCCTATATGATGTGTAAAGTTTAGTGTACTCTAATACCTTATAGTGATGGCACACGACTTGACACACATTCGGCATGTAATGCTGTTTGAATACAAGAAGGGAAACAACGCCTCTGTAATCACAAATAAAATCAATGAGGTTTATGGAAATGTTTTGAACGTTCGTACTTGTCAATGATGGTTAGGAAATTGTCGTTCAGGTGACTTTAGCCTTAAAAATTGTGATAGCAGGGGC
>NW_013764230.1:0-863 GCF_000517525.1 Limulus polyphemus
CCAGAGATAAATCACTACCGTTGTAATGAATCTTGATGACACACGTGTGTAGCGTATATATATATATATATATGAATGAACTGGTCACCTATATGAAACGTTGTTACCAACGTGACACCAACCGTAGTATGTAAGACACCTTCACGAAACATTGAATCCCAGCCAATTTTTTATAACGCGTGTTTTTAATCTTTTTTATGTGCCATCTTACTTGTGGGCCCCTGATTTTGTTGATTACAAAGTTAATTATATGAGCCACACAAGAAAAAACATGTTAACATAAATATTACCTATATGTAAAATCAGAAGTGCCACCAATATGTAAACAGAAACAACAATGTGTAAACAGAAATAATACTAATTTGTAAATAAAAATATTACCAATATTTAAACAGAAATACTACTAACATGTAATAACAAATAATCTCAATATTTAAAGAAAAATAATCTCAATATTTAGATAGAAATACTATAAATATTTAAATAGAAACACTATCAATATTCTAACAGAAACACTACTAATATTTAAACAGAAATACTACCAATATGTAAAGAAAAATAATACCAATATTTAAATAGAAATACTACCAATATTGCATTTAATCCCACTAATTCGTGCTGGGGTCATCTGTACATCTTACATTGAAAACCAGTGACGTCATCCAGTTGTTTTGGTTACTTCTTTACAATTAGTGTTGCAACAGGCAAACATACTATTATTCAATATGATGCGATATGTGGACCCCACCGGTAGTGACGGTATAAAAACAAATAATATTATCTGATGAATAACAAGCTACATCATGGAGAGACTAATAATGTGGACCTCACCGGTAGTAACGGTATAAAAACAAATAATA
Source organism: Limulus polyphemus (assembly GCF_000517525.1). Classification (NCBI taxonomy): domain Eukaryota; kingdom Metazoa; phylum Arthropoda; class Merostomata; order Xiphosura; family Limulidae; genus Limulus; species Limulus polyphemus. Next base: position 861 of record NW_013764230.1, read on the forward strand.
TTA
>NW_013764231.1:0-1609 GCF_000517525.1 Limulus polyphemus
GAGTTTTTAAATGTGATTTAGCAACTGCCAGTAATTCATATGGTGCTCATAAGCATGATTTACCAGCATATATAGTCTTCTGCATTGATTTTCTTACTGTTGTGTCACATTATTTAACATGAGTATGGGTGGTCTAAATAATGGCAGTTAAAGTGAAACCAGGTCAAGATGTGCCTAACTAGTCCTGAGTTGCAACTATAATTGTATAATTTAAATATAATTTGAGGTTAGGAACTTAGGAAAGTAAAATGCTTCCTTTCAATTTGCATGTTGCAACTAAATAGTGTAGTCAGTATTTATTAATTTATTCTTTTAGCCCATTATGTCGAAAAAAGCAAGTGGGGCACAGGGATGCAAAAGACGTGCACAATTTGCAGATTCGATGGTGGAATCAAGCAAATTGGTGAGAGCTTTCCTTGCTGGAAGTGATGACACCAGTAAACCAGCATCTGTTCCTTTTGATGGCCGCAAAAAGATCAAAGTGCAAGATTGTGAACATGCTCTTTCATTTGAAAAAGTAAACAATGAAGAAACTGCTCTCTGTCCTGTTGAAAGCTACAATAATAATAAACAAGAGGATTACACTTTGTCAGAAACAAATCCACAGAATAGTGTTGCTAAGCTGAAAGAGGTTGACCTAATAAATATTTTAACACACAGGGATATTGGATTTATTAAGTTTGATACAACAGGCTCAGCAGTTGTAACACATGTAAACCGCACAGAGATTGTTAAAGTTAGAGCACATGAATTTCAACATAAAGAATGTCCATTTGATGCCAAAGATGGGCGTTCTATGACTGCATTTTGGTTCAAACGACGCCTTCTGAATGGACAAGAGGTCAATCGTTCCTGGTTGGTGCATTCACCTCTACATAAAGCAGCATACTGCTTTTGTTGTCTTCTTTTATTATCTACATGTATGACATCCAATAGTCGATCTGCTTTCAAAACACAGGGTAAATTATCTAAGTGGAAAAAAATTGAAAAGTTAAATGCCCATACAGTCATCGTGAGTCATTTGCTGCTTGGAAAGAAACTGAGCGCGGAATTCGTCTTTAAATTGGCATTGATGAAGAGCTGCAAAGGCAAATTCAACAAGAAAAAAATAAATGGAGAGATGTACTGCGATGGTTGCTGGATTGTACACAATATTTAGCTTCTCAGAATCTTGCATTTCTTGGTTATGCTGAGGACATAACTTCAAATAAAAACCCTGGAAATTTACTGTCACTTTTGCAGTTATTAGCAACATATGATCCAGTAATGAGAGACCATTTAGAGCGTGTTAAAAACAAGCAAACGTCAACATCTTATCTTTCTCCTGAACCCAAAATGAGTTTATAAATCTCATGGCTTCACATGTGCGAAATTATTGTTTGTCAGCAGTTCGTAGAAACAAACGCTATGGTATTCTGTTTGATTCCACACCTGATTTAGCCCATCGTGAGCAATTGGCCCAAGTGATTCGGGTTGTTTACATTGACTTTAAGACAAGAAAAGTAGAAGTCAAAGAGTTATTTGTTCACTTTATACAGATGAAGGGAAAAGACGCTGCCAATATTGAGAAAATAATAAGCACAAAGCTAGAAGCGGATGGAATTTTATT
>NW_013764232.1:0-860 GCF_000517525.1 Limulus polyphemus
AAAAATTTCACCAACTTACAAACAACAAAAGATCTTCTTTCTAGTTCAATGTCTCCTTGATATCCAGCGAGTTAACTTGAAGTCTATGTATGTACAATTGCCGAGAAGCTAGCTAGCTTTGTCAGACACTGAATTTTTGGACCGTCGAAGTAAGATAATATTTTCATAAAACAACTAATGTCCAATGAGAATTCAGTAATACTTTCGGAAAGTTATTAACGTCCAATGAGAATCCATTGACGTTCGAAATTTATAACTGTTCCTGGTCAAATGTCATATATTTTTCGGTTGATAAGGGTTAGCAAAATTATGGTTTATGGCGTACACGGTTATAACTGGTTCCTAGCAGACTTATAAGCTTTCTCCTTGGCCTTGGTCTTTTTATATATGTGGGAAAATGTTTTTCTCGAAAGTTCAGACAACAATACCTAACTATATTTAACTGGTTACGGAAGTGGACATATTGTCGATTCTTGCGTTCACGAATATTCTACAACCTTGGAGAATTGGTGGAGTTTCACCATACATAACTAACACTGTAAGCTAGGCACATTTTTACATATAATCTCAATCCCAACAAATCTTGTCATTAAAATAAATATATAACAAATTCGTTATTTAGTTATTAATCTGTATTAGAAGTTTTAGCTGTCTAAATCTTATTATTTTAGTTAATCTGTATTAGACGTTTTAGCTGTCTAAATCTTATTATTTTAGTTAATCTATATTAGAAGTTTTAGCTGTCTAAATCTTATTACTTTAGTTAATCTGTATTAGAAGTTTAAGCTGTCTAAATCTTATTTAGTTAATCTGTAGTAGAAGTTTTTAGCTGTCTAAATCTTATTATTTTAGTTAATCTG
>NW_013764233.1:0-1381 GCF_000517525.1 Limulus polyphemus
AAATTAACAAACAAGCAGATATGCAACAAATTGGTGTCAGAAAGTGGGATAAAAGAAAAAAAAGAAGATGGAAACAAGAAGTGGCAAATCAAACTACAGCTTAGCAGATTTGATGGCATCAATACAAGAACAGCAAAAGAAGCAAGAAGAATGAGAAAAGAAACAAGAAGAGAGGCTACAGCAGTGGTTGGAGGAGAAAGAAAAGAAACAAGAAGAGAGGCTGCAGCAGTGGTTGGAGGAGAAAGAAAAGAAACAAGAAGAGATACTACAGCAGTGGTTGGAGGAGAAAGAAAAGAAACAAGAGAGACTACAGAAGTGGCAGGAAAACCTGCAACAGTGGCAGCTCGACCAGCAAAATAAACAAGAAGGGAGATTACAGCAGTTGTCAGATGAAAAATTCAAACTAATTTGAAAATTTTCTGATGCATAGAAGTATTTTTAATCTTAAAATGAAAATTACTTTGCATGTTGGATAGGCAAAATGCAAAAAGAAAAAAGGCACAAGAAAAACATTGCTTAACAGACCTTATTACGTAATAAAAAAAAAATATATATTTTGTGTATGAAATCATTTTAATGTTTACTGATAATCTGCCAAATTTCGTTAACATATGCTTATTAATTAAAAAGTTAAAGCATGAAAACTATAACAAGCACAAAATGGTTACAAGGTCGGTCCCAGGAACTGAGCCTGTGCTGAAAGAGTTTAACAAACCATAGAATTATTTTTGTTGGTTCCTCAATTAAACAGTATTACTTCTAGTTAATGTACCCATTCATAACTTATCAAAATATATTTTACATAAATATACTTAGGTTTATATTACACAAAAAATAAATTCATAATGCATGCAATAGAGGGTTAATACAGTTCAGTGGACATAAGGGAAAATCAATTATTCTCTATTAAAATCTATTGTAGTGCAAGGAGATAATTTTTCTGGAAAGTTAAATGTGAAACTTTTATTCCAAAATGGCCCACAACTGCTCCTCTAACATAAAAAGCACGGACTCTTAATTTTCAGTTTTTTTTTTGAAATGATAATGGATATAGTTTATGCATGACAGGCTTTTTCCACTCAACTAGCCATATAAATCTAAGGTTTAGTTGCTATATAGATTATTTTGTTAAGGGGGGGGGGGCTATGTCATAACTAGCATGAATTTAGACTAAGTGTTTAACCCTCTATTCAAACTGTAACATACAGGTAACAAATCTATCTCTGTTGCTTAATACACATACAAGTGCTTTAATTATATCGTATGTATATAGCATGATTTTTTAAAATTAAGAAATTACAGCAAGTACAAACTTGAATTCTGTCATAAATTTATTTCTTGAGCTGTAAGATAATGTGTAATATATATATATATATATATA
>NW_013764234.1:0-1327 GCF_000517525.1 Limulus polyphemus
CCTTTCCTAAATCATTTCATCTATTAACTAAAATCTACCCTTCCTAAGTCATTTCATCTATTACTAAAATTACCTTTCCTAAGTCATTTCATCTATTACTAAAATCTACCTTTCCTAAATCATCTCATCTATCAACAAAAATCTACCTTTCCTAAATCATCTCATCTACTAACAAAAGTCTACCTTTCCTAAATCATTTCATCTATCAACAAAAATCTACCCTTCCTAAGTCATTTCATCTATTAACTAAAATCTACCTTTCCTAAATCATCTCATCTACTAACAAAAATCTACCTTTCCTAAATCATTTCATCTACTAACAAAAATCAACCTTTCCTAAATCATCTCATCTATCAACAAAAATCTAACCTTTCTAAGTAATTTCATTTAGTAACAAAAATCTACCTTTCCTAGATCATTTCATCTACTAATAAAAATCTACCCTTCCTAAATCATCTCATCTGCTAACATGATCAAAACACTTCAAATTCAACAACCTACAGTCAGGTGTGCATGACTGCCAACAATGTTCGGTGGAAATCAACTTAAAAAGTGCCACTCATGATAAACTATGTGTCGAGTGCAAAGCTTTTGTCAGTGTATTCTAAACCAACCAAATGTACACATCTGCTCAGATGTACATTTTAAAATATAAATACAAACTATCTTCCTGAAAATCTTCATCGTATATTACTCCAAAATTTTACAAAAAATAATTGTTGGGATAAATATTCTTAGTCTACATGTATATTCTGCTGTACGATGTACTAGTTAAATCATGAAAAGAAACAGATTACAAACATTTAAATATTCTGATATAATTAAAAATTGTAAACTTTCTTTTGTATTTCTAACACAGTTTGTCAGGACTTAAAACTACAGACTAGAAACAATCATCAGACTGATGTTGCAAGAAAAGTTACACTTCTAAAACTATCAATTAATTTAAATACCACTTCATTCAAATGTCTGGGCCCTTCTGAAAAATGTGAAAGCCCAATTACACAATATCTTGGAGTAACTATACAATATGCAATTTCTACAAATTTTCAGGTATTTGAACCTTTTTATGAACATATCGAGGCTATAATTTCAGAACTTTCAGCTTTATTGATTCCTCCCTAGGAGAGTTACTGTCATCCAAAGTATCAATTTTTATACATGTCCCTTCCTTCCTAGCAGAGTTACTGTCATACAATGTATCAAGCTTTACCACATGTCCCTTCCTTCCTAGCAGTTACTGTCATAAAATGTATCAAGCTTTACCACATGCCCCTTCCTTCCTAGCAGTTACTTGATAAAGCTGGATACATTTTATGACCCATGT
>NW_013764235.1:0-860 GCF_000517525.1 Limulus polyphemus
AAAAGACTTCACCGTTTCTCCTTCTCAAAACTAGTAGTACAGTTTCTTCTTTGTACGGTGGCTTCTTCAGGTGGCACATCTTCAGCAGCGTCATTTGTTCTGTTGTCCAATTCGTCCCAACTGAAATGTCCTGGACCATGATAACGCCAAAGCCTGTTGGCATGCACCACTTTTGGCTTACCTCGCCGACCACATTTTATGCGGAAAGTCACGTCTGAGAGACGATCCACTATGTCATATGGGCCTTCCCATGGAGAAGACAACTTAGGAGACTTCCCTTTGGTTCTTGGTATTATACAACCATACCTTGTCTCCAGGTACAAAGCTGACTTCAGTAGATCTCTTATCACAAGTTAACTTCATCGAATCAGCACACGCCTTCAAGTTTGAACGCACTTGATGGTGACTATCATCCATCCTTTCCAATAACACTTTCGCAAACTCTGACACATTTTCAGGCAACTCTTCATAAGGTGGGCATCCCTTATGCTTGGGTCCCCTTTTAGCACTACATGTACTGCATGTCCTCCACCATTCTTCCACATCTCACATCATACCTACCCAGTAAAATCTTTGTCGTAGATGACTCAATGTCTTCCTAATTCCGAGATGTCCTCCTGTTAAATTATCATGGGATTGACGCAGCACAACTTCCCGTAACTTCCTCAGTATAACTGTTTGCCAAGCCGTCACTTTCCCATCGTAGTTTCCCATCTCCATACGAATACCATCTGCAAGCTTTAACTGGTCCCATTGCACCCAATAGTGCTTTGTCACAGGGCTTAGACTAGACACCTTCTCCCAAGCAGGGCACAAAACACTTGTTTTTAGGAAATCAATTATTGGCTTCAAATCTTGGT
>NW_013764236.1:0-862 GCF_000517525.1 Limulus polyphemus
AATACCTATGCCGAGAATTTAATGTGGGGGAACGGGAGTACCCCGAGAAACCCACTTTCACTGGTAACGACTGATTCGTTACCGGTGCCTGATTAATGAGAAGAAGTAAGTAGGGAAGGCAAAGTGAAGTCCGGTGCTGGGGGTTGATTAGTTTTTGAAACTGTTGTGGAGTCTCCTGGAGTTTATCATGGTTTTAAATTGGCACAGTTTCTGGTTCTATGCAGGTGGTAAAGGCGTGGAGTTCTCGGTGTTATTGGTGAGTGAGCGGAAGACTGCGAAAGGTTCGTCGGGTAGGTAGAGATCGGAGGAGGTGTTGATTACTAAGGCATTCGGTGAGCTTGACGCCGATGATGTAGAAAGTGGCTTGGGGCTGGAAGGCGTGTTGTTGGTTTGTTGATAGGCGTTGATGGTAAATGGTGGCTGAGTCTGGGTGCCTTTTTTCCTCCTGGTAGTGGTGGTTTGGGTTGACATATCTTGTGTTTCAAGAGTGGGTGAGGTTTGAGTAGGATGGGCGGTAGAGTACTGGTTGGCAGTGGTTTTCTTCTGGGTGTTGTGAAACGTGGGCTGGGGTGGGTGGGTTAGGAAAGGTATGGGGTGGGTGAGGCTTGTGATAAGGTTTTTCTGCCTTGAAGTGATGATAATCAAGGAAGCAGCCGTGGGTGAGGGTGAAATCTGCTGTATTTTTTGAAGTTGTGACAACTTTCATGAACGTGGAGGGTGAACCTGTTTTCTTTGACTGGATACGGTGGACTGCGTGGATCGTGAAGTTGATTGTAATTTTCAGGGCTTGATGTATTTCTTCTTGTGTAAAGGATAGATGAACATTCCGGAGAAATAATAATGTGGAGACTGGCATTGCTTT
>NW_013764237.1:0-861 GCF_000517525.1 Limulus polyphemus
GCCTTGAAAATGTGTCAGAGTTTCGTGAAAGTGTAATCTGAAAGGGTGGATGATATTCATCATCAAGTGCGTTCAAACTTGAAAACGTTTGCTGATTCGATGAAGCTATGTTATGATAAGAGATCTACTGAAGTCAGCTTTGTACCAGGAGAGAAGGTGTGGTTGTATAATCCCAGGAAGACCAAAGGGAAGTCTCCTAAGTTGTCTTCTCCATAGGAAGGCCCATATGACATAGTGGATCGTCTCTCAGACGTGACTTTCCGAATAAAATGTGGTCGGCGAGGTAAACCAAAGGTGGTGCATGCCAACACAGGCTTTGGAGTTATCACGGTCCAGGTCATTTCAGTTGGAACAAAGTGAACAACGAAGCAAATGCTGAAGACGTGTCACCTGAAAAAGCCACTGTTGAAGAAGAAACTCTACCCGGTTTTGTGAAGGAAAACAGTGAAGCCGTTAATGAAGTTCCTACCACTGATGTGACTGCTACCGATAATGGGACATTTCCTGATAGAGCAGATGACCTCCACGTGAAGCAGAAGCCAATGAGACGGAGACAAGTACGGAAGAAGATACGTCCTTTAAAATTAGGAGACTTTATTATATTTTAATTTTGTGTTTGTAAATTCTGTACATTTAATTAAGTTATTGTTAATTATCTATTGGTTTGATGTAAGTGGCTATTGTTCGGGACAAACAATACTAAGGAAGGGGCAGTGTTATGATAACGGAAGTCGCATGACGCTGGGAGCATGCCGCTGGAGTTTCTGGAAGGATCATGAATTATCGGGAGGCCCGAGTTTGTTCGAGGCGCCCTCTTTTTAGTATATAAGCCTGGATAGAAAAACCAGCGCAATTGTAGAG
>NW_013764238.1:0-863 GCF_000517525.1 Limulus polyphemus
TATTTCCACGCTTCTTTTACAATTTTCTTCATTGTCCTTTCGAACTATTCATCCGAAGTCAATTTCCTAATCCAATAAAAATCATTTATTTAAGTTACGCTTCTGATTGAACTGGGAATTGCCCACATAGATACTTGAAACAGTCGCCATCTTCGTCTAAGGCCTTTACAAACTGCTTCATCAAGCCCAGTTTTATCTGAAATAAAGATAATAGGACTTTCATTGTGTCAACCAAACTTTCAAGTTCAATGTGTTTTGATCCTGATATCAGGCTGACTCTGCGTGGCCATTGCTTCTTTATCCAGTGCTGATTTCGTGCTCTCTGTCCCATTCATACAAAAAATATGAAAACTTTGTGTAACCGGATTATTGACCCAACAACATACAAATACTATCCAGAAATGACACGTCATGCGGCCCGTTAACCGTTTATATAGTAGCGGTTTGTTTCTCGTGATTCTAGAAAGCTCGATAAGACTCTCACGTCGCGATTGGTCTAGAGAAATCTATAGCCAATGGTTGTCAACATTTTAAGCATAATAAAAATATGACATGAAAAATAATGCACTTATGTAAAAGTACATATGACGTTTTGTAACAAATCTGTACATGATGGAGAAAAAATGGATATAAATTTCGGATTCAGCATACAGGAATTACCGTTAAACATTTGAGGGTAATAATACCATCGCAGGCCTGTGATATTAAAAACAAAGTAATACCAAAAAACATCTTAAGTTCCTTAACTTCCGCCATCAGCGTTGATATCTCATAACTGGAACAAGAAAGGAAACAGGAAGAAAGTCTCCAACAGTTGCAGGAAAGTCAACAACAGTGGCAACTAGAACAAGAAAGGAAACAGG
>NW_013764239.1:0-863 GCF_000517525.1 Limulus polyphemus
GAGCGCCTTATCCACCTGGCCATGCCGGGCCCCACACTTATATATATACTCTGTAATTCAAGGTGGTTTTTACCTCAAGATGAATATGTGTACAAAAACTCGATTGCTTTCCTTTTATCAAACTGTTACTTATTTACCGAATCCTTCTTTATTTTACCGGTTTCGTATCATCACTATCAGAACTTGAAGTTATCCACAACCAACTCAAAGTGCATCTATTAAAAAAATCACGTCATCTGCCATCTTGCTCTATAAGTTTAGACTAAAGATATTAAACACTACGCCAGGAGATTACGAAAGTCTTATAACGCTAAAAATCGGGTTTCGATACTCGTGGTGGGCAGAGCACAGATAATCCATTATGTAGCTTTGTGCTTAATAACAAAATAAACGAGCATTGTTATTTGCTTCGGCAAATGAATAAAACATTTGGAATAAATTTGTGTTGTCCTTTGGACAACACAGTTTCGCATCTACTTAGACGTGAAATTTAAGTCTTTAATTATTAATTACTAATATAAACTAAACAAAAACAGTTATGTAGGTATTAGAAACTAAAATATTTCTGTATATAAATGCCATAAACCCTGTTTACTTCTCACGCACACGAAAGTGGTCAACAGGCGGAGCTATTTTCTTGAAAGGTAGCAATAGATTTTCTGTTAAGATTATTGCCCCGAAAGGGGTCCGAAAGCCGCCTGGAGTGGTCACCTGTTTTAACCACTCGCACCATCATACAGTAGTGTGTTGTCTGTCAGTCAGTCAGTAGATACTAAAATAGTATCACATAATGAAAGCTTAACGTTGCAATTTATACTGTCGTGATGTCAGTAAAACGTGAACATGCCATGAATCACGAGAAG
>NW_013764240.1:0-863 GCF_000517525.1 Limulus polyphemus
ATATATATATCTGTATCATTCATTATTTTATATAGATATCGGTAACAATCAGTAATTTATATAGATATCTGTATCACTCATTGCTTATATAGATGTCTTTATCATTAATAATTTTATATAGATATCTGTATCATTCACTGTTTTATATAGATATCTGTATCATTCATTATTTTATATAGATCTCTGTATCAATCACTATTTTATATAGATATCTGTATCATTCATTATTTTATATAGATATCTGTATCAATCATTATTTTATATAGATATCTGAAGCATTCATTATTTTATATAGATATCTGTATCATTCATTATTTTATATAATATCTGTATCAATCATTATTTTATATAGATATCTGAAGCATTCATTATTTTATATAGATGTCTGTATCATTCATTTTTTATATAGATGTGTGTATCATTCATTATTTTATATAAATGTCTGTATCAATCATTATTTTATATAGATATCTGTGCCATTCATTTTTTATATAGATATCTGTATCAATCATAATTTTATATAGATGTCTGCATTAATCATTATTTTATATAGATATCTGTGTCATTCATTATTTTATAAAGATGTCTGTATCAATCATTATTTTATATAGATATCTGTGTCATTCATTATTTTATATAGATGTCTGTATCATTCATTGTTTTAAATAGATATCTGTATCGATCATAATTTTATATAGATGTCTGTATCATACATTGTTTTATATAGATATCTGTATCATTCATTATTTTATATAGATATCTGTATCAATCATTATTTTATATTCATATCTGTAGCATTCATTATTTTATATAGATGTCTGTATCAATCATTATTGTATATAGTTATCTGTATTATTCATTAT
>NW_013764241.1:0-864 GCF_000517525.1 Limulus polyphemus
AATTTAAATTCGTTTAAACTTAAAAAATCAAGTAATGACCAATATACACATTTGTAAAAACAGAAAACCTCACAATAAATCTTGTGGTTATGACACCAAAAGTTCACTCTGTAGTATTCTGAGGTGCAAATGATTTCTGCACGAGTGAGTATTAGTTAGATTTCACTGTATAATGTGAATATATATCAGGAAAGGTTTGAAGTAAATCTGAGTTTAACTAAATGACTGTGTTTAGGCTAAGAAAATTAATAAAATGAGCATGTTATCTAAAGTGAAACGTTTTTTATTATATTGCAAATCATAAAAAAAAATGTGTGCACTTACATGGTCACTGAAGCTGTAAATCAGTCAACAGTTTTCTTCTTACATGATGTCTTTTCTTTGACTTACTCACTATGATCACTAAGTTGAACAGATGTGAATCCTATGTTCTGTAGTAACAGGAAATGTTGAATTTTCTCATAATGATGTGTATTACCACATGGCTGGTTATTCTATTCAACATAATGAAGGCTATAATGTCCATATATTATCTAACTCAGTGAAGGACATTGCTTTTTTTTAACTGTTTCTACACAATGTCCAAAGCTGCAGTAATATTCCCATGGATTAAGTAGATACTATCTGCTAGACAACAAACAAACAAAGATAACTAGAAAAATAACTAAATGATTTCTTTGGACCACGTGTTTATGTGAAAACTTCATAGAATCAGACTAAATGAAACAAAATTACAATTTTTATATTAATAAAACAACGTAAAAACACATAGTATGCCTGTGTATTACATTGTAATGATATAGTTTTTGTTTATGCCATACACTTTCTCTACTCCTTACTCATCTCGTGGAAGCTATGCCCTTT
>NW_013764242.1:0-1934 GCF_000517525.1 Limulus polyphemus
ATCCATCTTTCTTAAGGGTAGAGACTACCTAAGCCCAATTTGACAAGTTTTGTATAAATGGTTCGATAATTGATCAGTCACTCGCATTACACTCCCTTGTCTTCCCTGCTTCCAACCATTCATCTTTCTTAAGGGTAGAGACTACCTAAGCACAACTGACAAGTTTTGTATAAATGGTTCGATAATTGATCAGTCACTCGCATTACACTCCCTTGTCTTCCCTGCTTCCAACCATTCATCTTTCTTAAGGGTAGAGACTACCTAAGCCCAACTGACAAGTTTTGTATAAATGGTTCGATAATTGATCAGTCACTCGCATTACACTCCCTTGTCTTTAAGGACTAGCGCTTGCCAACTGGTTGAATGATTCACCCAGGGGTTAATGATATATCAGAATCAGGACGAATGATTATTATCAATTATACAACAAATTCAAGAGTAAAAAAAAAAGTCATTAGTTATTATTATTTATTCTCGTTGTAGTTTAACAAATACATTTATTTTTTGTTGTATTCATTCCAGTTGTAGTTCATACACAATTAAGTCATAATCAAGAATTTTGCATTTTAATTTTGTATTTTTCTGTTCTTTTTTTTTTGGAACGGGGGGGGTGAGTGAGCTGAAAAACTTATAGGTGCGAATGATATTGGAAAAGTTTGAGAAGCACTGTTAAAGATGACCAACTACGTATGCTGATATTAGTTTTAAGTCATTACAAATCACACAAATATTGTACATGGTGAAATTAACTTTGTCATTTTCTGGTAAGAATCCTGTAAACATTAATAAAATATTAGTGAAGAAACTCGCTGTGGTGTCACTGTTTTTTTTTTTAATTTCGCGCATAGCTACACGAGGGTTTTTTCTGCGCTAGCCGTCCCTAATTTAGCAGCTAGCCATCACCATACTGTTGGGCTACTCTTTTACCAACGAATAGTGGGATTGACCTTCACTTTATAACGCCTCCACAGCATGTTTGATGGGATGGGGATTCGACCCCGCGACCCTCAGATTGCGAGTCGAGCGTCCTAACCACCTGGCCATGCCAGGCCATTTAGTATCACGTGAGATATAGCTATTATTTTTATCATCGTGCTAGATTTACCATTTTAAAGGCACATTAGTTACCTTTTAAACTCCCACAATGAAATGAAAAGTTAATTTATGACCATTTGAAGCACAAAAGTGTTCGTAGTTGTAAACTTCATACGTATGCTATGAAGTTATTTAACATGTGCTCCACAGAAGAGAACCGAACTTTTTGAATTAAGATTTTTTTTTACTTTTTTGAACTAAGCAACATTGAACTAATTAAAGTTATAAATCAACTTTTGATAGAAGTGCATCGTATCTTGTATAATCTGGTTTATTTTAAAGCTATTTAAAAAAGAATAAGTTATCACAGTGGAGTAGATAATTGGATCTGAAGTCTATAAGCTGGAAAAATAATATGGCACACGTGCACTTTTGGAAAATGAATACACGGACTTAACTGACTGAAGCATGTTTGAATTTAGAGATCAGAGGCTAAATATCAGGGAATTACATTTGCTGCGTTTATGCCAAAACGTGACTTTCAAAATGGTGATAAACACTGATTGGTCAATTTACCAGGACCCCTCCCCATTACAAATATATTTGTAGAAGGTGTCATTTACATGTTCTATATGTAAAAACTAATTATCATACAATATATCTGGTTTTTGGTTTAGCCATATAAATGAACAAATGTAGTTATTCTGCTCTGTTTCCAAAAGGTTGACATGTCCTTGCTACTTTCAAAGTCAATCATTAGGTTGTGAGATAGCAAATTCTATTTTTTTTATTGTGATTATGATTGTATTTATCGTTCATTTATAATTTCCTTCTATCGTTTAGTTTATCTATGAATTTTTAGTTGGATTAAAACGCTAACTCACCTTCTACATAATCAA
>NW_013764243.1:0-1641 GCF_000517525.1 Limulus polyphemus
CCTTCCCTTATATATAATTGTAAAAAACGCCCATAAATACTGCGAAATACAAAATGTGAAAACGCTACTTTGTATGATATCTCTGCATAGACCCAACAAACCTTCATGCCAAATTTGGCAAAATAATGTTACAAGGTCAAGAAACATAGCATTATTATAACGATAACATTCTTGTTAGTTTTGATGTGGTATCCATGTTCACGAGAGTTTCTATCTCTGATACTATTAGTATTATAGAAGATTTACTGCATAAGGACGTCTCACTTCCTGACAGAACACTAATTTCAGTTAAGAATATTATCAAACTTCTAGAATCAGGCTTAGAATCTAGCTATTTTCTTTGGAACTATCGGTAATTCAAAATGAAGGATGGTACTCCGATGGGCTCCCCAGTTTTTGTTGAAATTTATATGCAACATTTTGAAACTATGGCCATTTCATCTTCCTTACACCTTCTTCGATTTTGGCGTCGATACGTTGATGATATTTTTGTGTTATGGGAACATGACACACGAAGTTTGGACGGGTTTTTATTACATCTAAATAATCAACACGCTCCTATAAAATCATCCTCAGAAGACAGAAGTATAGACAAGTAAGTCCTTACCTTTTCTGGATGTACTGGTAGTAAAGGACAAAGTGCGAAGAATATGCAGCAATGACTACGTAGAAACTGAACTTCTACAGCTTCAATATACTTTTATTAATGATAATTATCCCAAACAGTTGGAAAGAAAGACCGTCAAAAAAAAAAAACTCTTTAATGAGGAAAACTCGGAAAATCCTATTTTCCAGGTCTTGGAGAAAAGATAAAAAGAATAATGAATACCTTTAACGTCCAAACTGGGTTCAAGAGCCCGACTAATCCACATAATGTCTTAACTAAGGTTAAGTCCCAGCCCAACTAACCTACGTAATATCTTAACTGAGGTTAAGCCGCAACATCCGACTTCCACGCAAAAAAAACAAATGCTGTAAAAAAAGAATACATCAAAGATACCAAAGAACATCAAAGAGACATCACACATGCTTCTGTAGATACTTCAGCCATTGTATTACACACGAGAGAGGAAAACCACAACGTTGACCTCAAGCATATAAAAATAATTGACAAGGACTCTAATACCAAAAATAAAAAAATTAAAGAAGCCATTGCAATAGCGGCCCATGATTGTGGTCCTCCTACAGGCATTAACCAAAATCATGGATTCCCCTTTCATGCTTGCTGGTTACCTTTCATTAAAGAAATCAAACCATGCTGTTATTAAAGTAACCTAATTTTATTATTATTATTTTTTTGTTCTTGATCTTACTTTATTTATTTATTTTTACTGTTGATTTTGTCTTCTAGCATAACTAACCACAACAATAATATTGTTTGATATGTTTCTTGACCTTGTAACATTATTTTATTTTAGCTTATTAGGCTTCAGGCTTATTTTTGTAAAGAAACTTAGGGCACGTTCTTGTTTTTTGTTTTGTTTTTTTTTGTCTGTTGCTAGGCTACTTTGGTTCGAATTGTTCCGTTAGATCTTGTTGTTTATTAAACGTCTCGCAAATGTGAAAGGCTTAGATAATTGAGCCGAAAGCTTGTGCATGTAAAAAAACGTGGTGATAGTTCAAATAAATTACTTAAAACAA
>NW_013764244.1:0-1450 GCF_000517525.1 Limulus polyphemus
GATGATCTTCCACAAGGTTAGCTTATTTCACAGATTAATGACAGCAATAATGATCTTTAAAATGTATTTATCAGAGTGAAAAATGATGATCTACCACAAGCTTAGGTTATTTCACAGATTAATGACAGCAATAATGATGATTTGGATAGATCAATTTATATTGTTATTAATGTGAAAACAAACTATTTTCCAACACGATTTATGATGTATTGAATGAAGATTGAAAAGTAGAAACATATCCTGAAATCTTTAAATTTGTTTATAGTGGCTTAAAATAATAGGTTGAAATCTTGTTAATCTTTTAAAAGTTATAATACTACATGAGACAGTATTAATTTGAGGTGTATGTTTGTTTATTTGAAATTAAGTATAGCTGCACAATGGACAATCTGTCCTCTGGCCACCACTGGTATCGAAACCTAATTTCTAGCTTTGGAAGTCCACAGACATATTGCTGTCCCAATGAGGGGCTGATGTGTATGAGATCTATGTATTTATGTTCTTTATTTTCCTTTACTTGTATGAAATGTTTTGAAGTGATGAAGTGACAAAACGGTAAATGAGACATTAAAGTTAAGTTTGAATGGAAAAACAGGATAAAACAGAAAGAAACTTTAAAATCTTATAAACTCTTTTTATAAGAGGTTGGTGAATTCCACTGACCCTTTAACCCCAGAGTAATCATATTTTAACTTTAGATATTGTATGTGTATCTCCATGAAATTTCACAAGTTTAAGCATTTTGACTAAATATTTAGGTATGAATATCTGTATTCACAATGTTGACTGAAAACTAAGCTATGGACATATGGATAGAGAATGTTGACTGAAAATTTACCTATGAATATATGGATTAAGTGTTGAACAATCTCAATCCATATATTCATAGCTAAATTTTAGTCAACACTCTCAATCCATGTATTCATAGCTAAATTTTAGTCAACACTCTCAATCCGTGTATTCATAGCTAAATTTTCAGTCATTGAAAACTTAGTTATGAATATTTGGATTGAGAATGTTCAAAGATAATTTATCAATGAATATATGTATTGATAGTGATGACTAAAAATTTAGCTATGAATATATAAATTGAGAGTATTGACTGAAGATTTAGTTACAAATACATGGATTGAGAGTGTTGACTGAGAATTTAGCTATGAATATATGTATTGAGAGTGTTGACTGAGAACTTAGCTATGAATACATGGATTGAGAGTGTTGACTGAAGACTTAGTTATGAATACATGGATTGAGAGTGTTGACTGAGAATTTAGCTATGAATATATGGATTAAGTGTTGACTGAAAATTTAGCTCTGAATATATGGATTGAAAGTGTTGACTGAAGACTTAGTTATGAATACATGGATTGAGAGTGTTGACTGTAGATTTTATCTATTAATATATGGATTGAGAATGTTGTCTGAGAATTTAGCTATAAATACATGGATT
>NW_013764245.1:0-864 GCF_000517525.1 Limulus polyphemus
TCAATAAGAAGATACAGGATTTATCAATACTGTGTACTGTCAATAAGAAGACACAAGATTTAACAATACTGTGTCCTTTCAATAAGAAGATACAGGATTTATCAATAATGTGTACTGTCAATAAGAAGACACACGATTTACCAATACTGCGTCCTGTCAATAAGAAGATACAGGATTTATCAATACTGTGTACTGTCAAAAAGAAGAAACATAATTTAACAATACTGTGTCCTGTCAATAAGAAGAAAAAGAATTTATCAATACTGTGTACTGTCAATAAGAAGACACAAGATTTAACGATACTGTGTACTATCATAACAAGTCATAACATTTAATGATACTGTGTACTATCAATAACAAGCCACCAGATTTAACGATACTGTGTACTGTCAGTAAAAAGACACAAGATTTAACAATACTGAGTCCTGTCAATAAGAAGATAAAAAATTTATCAATATTGTGTACTGTCAATAAGAAGACACAAGATTTAAAAATACTGTGTCATGTCAACAAGAAGATAAAGGATTTATCAATACTGTGTACTGTCAATAAGAAGACACAAGATTTAACAATAATGTGTCCTTTCAATAAGAATATACAGGTATTATCAATACTGTGTACTGTCAATAAGAAGACACAAGATTTAACAATACTGTGTCCTGTCAATAAAAAGATACATGATTTATCAATACTGTGTAGTGTCAATAAGAAGACACAAAATTTAACAAAATTGTATCCTGTCAATAAGAAGATAAAGGATTTAACAACACTGATTCCTGTCAATAAGAAGATACAGGATTTATCATTAATGTGTCCTGTCAAAAAGAAGATACAGGATTTATCAATACTGTATACTGTCAATAA
>NW_013764246.1:0-1207 GCF_000517525.1 Limulus polyphemus
CTAAGGATGAGTATGGTGAGTATAAATTCTGTAACTAAAGTTACACCTAGGTGTTCATGGAGTAGTTGTACCAAGTAAAGCTAAAGATGAGTATGATGGTTATAAATTCGTTAACTATAGTTACACCTAATTGTTCATGGAGTAGTTGTACCAAGTAAGGCTAAAGATGAGTATGGTGGTTATAAATTCGGTAACTAGAGTTACACCTAGGTGTTTGTGGAGCTTTTGTACCAAATAACGCTAAAGATAAGTATGGTGGTTATAAATTCGGTAACTGTAGTTACATTTAGGTGTTCATGGAGTAGTTGTGCCAAGAAAGGCTAAAGATGAGTATGGTGGTTATAAATTCTGCAATTATAGTTACACCTAAGTGTTCATGGTGTAGTTGTACCAAGTAATGCTAAAGATGAGTATTGTGGTTATAAATTCGGTAACTTGAGTTACGTCTAGGTGTTCGTGGAGTTGTTGTACCAAGTAGGGCTAAAGGTAAGTATGGTGGTTACACATGCGCTAACTTGTGGTACATGGAGTAGTTGTACCAAGTAAGGCTAAAGACGAGTATGTTGGTTAAAAATTCAGTAACTAGAGTTACACCTAGGTGTTCATGGAGTAGTTCTACCAAGTAAGGCTAAAGAAGAGTATGTTGGTTATAAATTCAGTAACTAGAGTTACTCCTAGGTGTTCATGGAGTAGTTGTACTAAGTAAGGCTAAAGATGAGTATGGTGGTTATAAATTCGGTAACTAGAGTTACACCTAGGTGTTCGTGGAGTTGTTGTACCAAATAAGGCTAAATACGAGTATGGGGGTTATAAATTCGGTAACTAGATTTACACCTAGATGTTCGTGGAGTTGTTGTACCAAATTAGGCTAAAGACGAGTATGTTGGCTATAAATTCAGTAACTAGAGTTACACATAGGTGTTCATGGAGTAGTTGTACCAAGTGAGGCTAAAGAAGAGTATGTTGTTTATAAATTCAGTAACTAGACTTACACCTAGGTGTTCGTGGAGTAGTTGTTTCAAGTAAGACTAAAGATCAGTATGGGGGTTATAAATTCTGTAACTAGTGTTACACCTAGGTGTACATCGAGTTGTTGTACCAAGTAAGGCTAAAGATGAGTATGGTGGTTATAAATTCGGTAACTAGAGTTACACCTAGGTGTTCGTGGAGTTGTTGTACCAAATAACGCTAAAGATGAGTATTGTGG
>NW_013764247.1:0-1266 GCF_000517525.1 Limulus polyphemus
ATATAGCTCAATGCCGGCAATTTCAACACAGGGAAGATGCCACAGCAGGAAAGGCTGCTACCTAGAAAGGTTGTTGGAAGTGTGGATAGCAAGGACATATGAGGATCCAGTGTAAGAAGAATACTACCAATAAGTCAGCTTCGGGAAACCAGTAGTGATTGGTGCTGAGGGACGCCCACCAAATCCCATCGTGAAAGTCCCAACAGCTAAGTGTAAAATGGCAAGCACACATAGTGGTGATCCAGCACCTTGATACTCACAAGGGTTTGCTGAGATGCAGAGTCTATGACAAAGTTACACCTTTGGCCATCCAGCTTCCCTGTCACGTAGACAAGGAGTACCAGAAGCTGTAACTCCATCCTTCTTCTGGACTATCACGACAGGAGCTGACAAGGGACTATCTGATTTCTCGACTATTCCTTCCTTAATTAGGCCATCCATGACCTTCTCCCTCTCTTGTTGCTTTGCCAGAGCTATTCTTCTTGGAGGGCTCTTTATTGGACGGTGATTGCCTGTGTTTATTCTGTGCTCCACAATGTCTGTGTAGCAAAGGTCATGATTTCTTTTCGAAAAGACGTCTGCATAAGTCGCCAAAAGTTCCCTAACCCTAAAAGCCTGTGATGATGACAAATGGACTGTGCTATTTTTATAGAAGTTAGTTAAATGTTCTGGGAGTGTATGTCCTTTCTTTATGGTGGTATTTCTTGCTTTAACATTGACTGGCTCTACCTCCTAGCACACACTCAACAATGCCCCTTCCTTAAGTGTCTGCTCATATTTAGAGACATTGGCCACTGTTATAGGTACTACTTGATGACTTGCCACAAGTGATCTTTCAATCTTCAAATCTACTGGCCTGGATGGGTCTTCCACTGTTTCCAAAAGCACTGGGCTTCCTTGGGGATGTTATTTTATTCTACCCCAAATTATCTTTTTTGATATAGGGGGTATTGTAGTTGAATTAAGTGCTGTGACATGCAAATCATCAGATGCAGCAACTCTTACTGGAATTTGGCCTTTGTTGTTTCCAATCGTCATTTTATCGAAGTTAACTACACACTTCCTCGGTAGTAAATAGTCCAATCCTAATATGCATTGGTCTTCAATGCCAGCCAAGTATACTTTCTGTCTGTCCTTTAAGCCCATGAGCTCAATAGTTACCCACACAGGTCCCCACAACCTTGCATAATGTCCTGTTACACCACAGATCTTCTGCCCAACGTTGCTGTGTGGACTTCATGGCTCTTAACAGTATAACCGAAAAGC
>NW_013764248.1:0-1229 GCF_000517525.1 Limulus polyphemus
CCAAAAGGTATAAAATATTCTTCTGACTTGATATTTATGAAGTGACCAAAAGGTATAAAATATTCTTCTGACTTGATATTTATGAAGTGACCAAAAGGTATAAATGTTATCTGGAATTCTCGTTCCAAATAGTTTAATGATCGCATTCTAAATTATGAATAGAATAAAGCTCATAGTGCTAACCGTGTTAATAGTGAATATAGGTGTACCCGTTGAATTTTAATAACTTAATCTTACCTAAGCCTATCTTAATGCCGGTCCACGCCTCGCGAATGAAACCCACCAGCCGACGATAAAGTGGACGTTGGTCACTCTCACTGTTTCGAGAGAAGTAATCGTGATTTTTTCTGTTGGTACGTTTAGATTCCGAATGACCAGATACCATACCATACATGATGTTGATACCACTCACTAGCCGTCACCTTATCAGGAAATCCCTGTCGCTGTTTTCGGACCACTCGTTAGTCGTCACCGAAGTAAGGAAATTCCAGCTTCAAAAGCTTACAATAGAGCCGGAACTTTTTCAACGTTTCTCATGTGTTGTGTGATGCTCATGTTTAATTTGAT
The DNA here is from genome assembly GCF_000517525.1 of Limulus polyphemus. Lineage (NCBI taxonomy): Eukaryota > Metazoa > Arthropoda > Merostomata > Xiphosura > Limulidae > Limulus > Limulus polyphemus. Next base: position 568 of record NW_013764248.1, read on the forward strand.
AAATAAGCGGCACCATCCCTGATTCCTTGGCTGAACGACACTCTGTTTAACTTGATAAACAATTCAGAAGAGAAATGGTTTCCAAATTGCATACTCTTTTGACGTAGTCAGGGCTGGATCTGTCACGTAAGCGTTCGCTGGTGATAATCAAGTTGCGGACGCGCTTGCGTTTATAAAGAGCACTAGTTTGCCACTGGCACGTGTACAGACAGCAGAGAGAAGTTGGACAGTGCAGCCTGTTGCTCACGCAGCGTAATTCGCCTTCGTTAATGCAATGCCGGATAAAAAAAAATGAAGAAGATGGTCTAGCTTATTATTAAGCTGAAGGAAATGAGTCTAAACATAGAAGAGGCTCTACCTCATCAACATATAAAGCAGGTTAAAGAAATCCATTTAAACAAATACCATGTGTTATTTTATAGCTGTTTATCTCTAGCTGAGATACCGTGTGTTATTTTATAGCTGTTTATCTCTAGCTGAGATACCGTGTGTTATTATATAGCTGTTTATCTCTAGCTGAGATACCGTATGTTATTATATAGCTGTTTATTTCTGTCTGAGATACCATGTTTATTATATAGCTGTTTATCTCTATCTGAGATACCGTGTATTATTATATAGCTGTTTATTTCTGTCTGAGATACCGTGTGTTATTATATAGC
>NW_013764249.1:0-862 GCF_000517525.1 Limulus polyphemus
GTTGACTTCAGTAGATCTCTTATCATAGATTAACTTCATCGAATCAGCAGACGTTTTCAAGTTTGAACGCACTTGATGGTGAATATCATCCATCCTTTCCGATAACACTTTCACAAACTCTGACATATTCACAGTCAACTCTTCATAAAGCGGCCATTCCTTATGCTTGGGTCCCCTTTTAGCACTACATGTACTGCATGTCCTGCACCATTCTTCCGCATCTCGCCTCATACCTATCCAGTAAAATCTCTGTTGCAGGTGACTCAATGTTTTCTTAACTCCGAGATGTCCTCCTGCTAAACTATCATGGGATTGACGCAGCACAACTTCTCGTAACTTTCTCGGTATAACTGTTTGCTAGGTCGTCACTTTCCCGTCTGAAGTTTCCCATCTCTGGAGAAGAATACCATCTTCAAGCTTCAACTGGTGCCATTGTGCCCGATAGTTCTTTGTCACAGGGCTTAAGCTAGACACCTTCTCACAAACAGGGCACAAAACACTTGCTTTTAGAAAATCAATTATTGGCTTCAAATCCTGGTCTTTCTCCTGTTCTGTTTTGATATCTATACCTGTTTCCACTTCACCATAATCAACTCCTTCAGTCACTTTGACTTCAGCTTGATGGCACCTGGTTAGTCCAACCTCTCTTTTAACACTTACCGGAATTTGGCCTTTGTTGTACCCAAACGTCATTTTATCAAAATGAATTACATACTTCCTCGGTAGTAAATAGTCCAATCCTAGTATGCATTGGTCTTCAATGTCAGCCAAATATACTTTGTGTCTGTCCTTTATGCCGATGAGCTCAATAGTTACCCATACAGGTCCCCACAACCTTGCATAATGTCCTGTCACACCACAG
>NW_013764250.1:0-676 GCF_000517525.1 Limulus polyphemus
ACGAAGTTGGTTTTTTTTTTGTTGTTTCTTGACTTGCCGGTCGAATATGGCCCAGAAGTTTTCGATGGGGTTCATGTCAGGAGATTGGCTCGACCAGGGCAACTTCTGGATACCATTTTCTTCCTGCCTCTTTTGGGTGTTTCTAGCAGTGTGACAAGGTGCTCTATCTTCCTGGAACAACGTTGTGTTCTTGTACACGAAACCCGAGGAATAAAGTGGCAAGAGTCCTTCCTCCAATATTTCGATGTATTTTGCAAAATCTATGTTGCCAATGCACTCCACTAAGCTCGATCTCCCACCAACCTAAACAGCTCCCCAAACCATCATGCTGAAACCACCATGCTTAACAGTTGCAATCTGTTGAGCCAAAACTCTTGGTGAGGCATTCTCCAGACCCATATCCTTCTACTGTCCGAAAATTGAGCGAATCTTGATTTGTCTGAGAACAATACGGTCTTCCAAAAGTCCAGAGGCTTGGTCATCATATCACTTGCCCACTTCTTTCGTCTGACTATGTTGGCAGGTCTTAATAAGGGCTTCCATCTAGCTGCTCTGCAACGATAACCCAATCTATGGAGAATCAGTTGAACAGATTTTGGGCTCATCCCACCAACTTTGGCCACTTCTGCAGTCGTTAATCTGGGATCCATTTCGATGCTCTCTTGACAGCCCTTTG
>NW_013764251.1:0-862 GCF_000517525.1 Limulus polyphemus
AACTTGATCAGCTTCAGACAATGGCAAGCCCCTTACAGAGCCCGCAGCTAAATCCTAATGCAGACATATTTAGTCCCATTAGAAGTCACATCCCAGATATGAATGTCAGTAATAGGAGTGGTCCAGTGCGAAGGAAGCCACAAGAAATCGATGGGAAGGCACTGTGGGAAGCATATAGAGCACAGTTTGAGTTACTGGCAGAGATGAATAGATGGACAAAGGAGCAGAAAGCTGTATATCTGGCAACAAGCTTGAAGGGACAACCACTGGAAATACTTGGACAGTTGACAGCAGCCTGACAGACACAACTATAGAGCACTGGTAGAGGCTCTGGAACTCAGGTACGGAACCCAGAATCAGTCAGAAGTCTACAGGGCCAGGTTCAGGACGAGAGTCCGTGCTAAAGGGGAGAGCCTGCAGGAGGTGGCACAGGACTTGGAGAGCATGGCACACAAGGCCTACCCAACTGCACCACCCGATCTCCTCAAGTTGTTGCTGAGGGATCAGTTCGTAGATGCCTTGGACAGCCCACAACTTAAGATACAAGTGAAGCAAGCTCACCCCTCTACCATGCAGGATGCAATGGCCAGAGCTCCCGAATTTGAATCCTACGTTAAGTCCAGTACAGAGGTACCAAGGTTGGTACAGTCATCTGGATTCAAGGCCAGAAAAGGTCAGCTTTCAGAGAAGTTTGAGGGACTTTTCTGGCACTGTAACAAACTTGGACACAAGAGAGCTCAATGCTGGCAACTTCAACACAGGGGAGGTGCCACAGCAGGAAAGGCTGGTATCCAGAAAAGTTTGTTGGAACTGTGGAAAGCACGGGCATTTGAGGAGCCAGTGTAGGAAGAATATTACCAAC
>NW_013764252.1:0-861 GCF_000517525.1 Limulus polyphemus
AACTTTTATATTTAATACATTGTGCAAACAGTTATCTTCTTTTCATGAAATGTCAAAATAGACCTATCATATATGTTTTGTTTTAATTGATTAAAAATAGTAGTAAGCCTTCTTTATTTCTGGACAAAGGGTTTCAAAAGTTAAAGGTTCTTTTTCTCTTTTTGAAGAGTCAAGGAAAAGCATAATGTTATGACAGCGGAAGTTACGTGATTCTGGTAACACGTAATGACTATCTCGAACATTCGTGAAGACTCGAGTGGTTGCTAGACATGCACTCTTATAGTATATAAGCCGGCAAATAAAGTGACAATGGGGATATCTGCAGACAGACAGAGTAGCAGTAGTAAAGTAGCAGTAGACAAGCGCGGTAGTAAAGTGCGTGAATTGTTGTGAATTATAGCGTGTGTTTAAGTGAAAATGACTGTAGAAATTAAGTGTATTGCAAAGTTGTATTGAGAAGGAATAAACTAGTTTTATTTGAGAAAGGACTTGTGTCACTGAAGTTTCATCAGAAATAAATTATACGGAAAATTAACAAACGAACAGAGACGTAACAAACTGGTGTTAGAGAGTGGGACTGAAAAAAAAAGAAGAAAAAGAAGATGGAAATGAGAAGTGGCAAATCAAACTACAGCTTAGCAGATTTGATGGCAGCAATACAAGAACAGCAAAAGAAACAAGAAGAACGAGAAAAGAAACAAGAAGAGAGATTACAGCAGTGGTCAGAAAACCTGTTCGAACAGCAAAATAAACAAAAGAAATTACAACAGCTATTGGAGGAAAAAGAAAAGAAACAAGAAGAACGAGAACATAAACAAAAAAGAGAGACTACAGCAGTTGCAACTGGAACAAGAAAGGAAA
>NW_013764253.1:0-862 GCF_000517525.1 Limulus polyphemus
AAAATAAAAGAAACAAGAAGAACGAGAAAATAAACAAGAAGAAAGATTACAACAGTGCCAAGAAAACCTGCAAAAATAGCAGCTCAAACATCAAAATAAACAAGAGAGATTACAGCAGTTGTGGAGGAAAAAGAAAAGAAACAAGACAAAAGATTACAGCAGTGGCAACTGGAACAAGAGAGGAAACAGGAAGTACAAATGGAAAGCATTAGTAAATTTCAAATTGAATTAAATACATTAAAGAATGATTTATTGTCTTTTACACAAGGAGGATATATTAGCCATCGACCTAATCAGCCTCAGACAATAGGAAGCCCCTTCCAGACCACGCAGCTAAACCCCAATGCAGACATCTTCAGTCCTGTCAGAAGTCACATTCCAGATATGAGTATCAGTAATAGGGGGTGATCTAGTATGGAGTTTGCCGCAGGAATTCGATGGGAAGGCAACATGGGAAGCATATAGGGCACAATTTGAGCTACTGGCAGAGATGAATGGATGGACAGAGGAGCAGAAAGCTGTATATCTGGCAACGAGCTTTAAGGGACAACCACTGGAAATACTTGGACAGTTGACAGCAGATGACAGGCACAACTATAGAGCACTGGTAGCTGCTCTAGAACTCAGGTATGGAACCCCAAATCAGTCCGAAGTCTACAGAGCTAGGTTTAGGACTAGAGTCCATGCTAAAGGGGAGAGCCTGCAAGAGCTGGCACAGGACTTGGATAGTATGGCACACAAGGCCTACCCAACTGCACCACCCAATGTCCTCAAGCTGTTGCTGAGGGATCATTTTGTAGACATCTTGGACAGTCCACAACTGGAGATACAATTGAAGCAAGCACACCCTCCACTATGCAGG
>NW_013764254.1:0-2190 GCF_000517525.1 Limulus polyphemus
AAATGTGTAGGTAGGTATAACAAATCAGTAAGAGTAAATTGTACCTAATACCAATGGTTTACATTTTTGAAGACTTTCACATTGGAAAGTAAAGATTACAATTAAGAGAAAAGAGTTTGTTTTAATCTGGGGTCTCTTAATCGGGATATGTAGTTGTGAAAAGAACAGTGACTTTAACATATTTAACAGTGAATTTAACATATTTTCAGTACTGTACTTGTAGACTCATGTTAACCATACTTTTTCTGTATCAGATAGTTTGTTAGAAACTCCAGAAAATTTATAATTAAACACATTTGAAATTTTTTGTACCTCTGTTTAGTAAATGTGCATCTGATGTTTTTATTGTACAAAGATATCATGAATAATAAGTTATGATTTTGAACCCTGCATCTGATTGACAATATGATTATTACTGAAACCTATGATGCTCAAATGTTTCTTCTGTCATTTTAATATAAATGTACCATGTTCCTACTTATTTTTTTGGATCAGTCCAAATCTGGTTCATGAAGCATCTATCAAATTCTAAATCACACAAACATGTTAGAAAGCAAAATAGACTAATCTACAATTTATATATTGAAACACAAAATTAGAGGCAACTGAATTATAATGTTTACACTTTCAGACCTAGATCAGTTGAATGCTTATACTAAACAAATTTATAAAATCTAAACTATAAGATAAGGCATTGTCCTGTCATATATAAAATGGCAGATTTATCATTGAATTGTATAGTTTTCTTGTGAAGAATATTTGCACAGGCAAATAACTCATATCGTTTAGTACTTGAACAACAGATATATGTTGAACAAACTCTGCATTAACCTCGTTATTCACGTATTTAAGCTCTTAAACAGTTGTACACTTTTTAAAGTGTACCTTGTAAATTTCAGATTGATTTTGTTGTACATCATAAAGAACAACAATGTTCACTTACCATAATAAAAAAATACATTAAAGTTAAATAATTAGAAAATTTAATTATCCCTATAATTATAAAGGATCACTATAGGTTTTGAGACCACAATGTTGCACTTCCTAATCCTGTAATAAACTCTTGGTGGATCAGCAATAACTTTATGGTCTTTCAAAGTTAAAATCTGGTATTGAATTCCTTGCAGTGGATAAAGCATTGGTAATCCATTCTGAGCTTTGACCTAAAAATACAACTTAAACAAGAAACATAATCGTGTAATCAAATTAGTCCAGCTCAGAAATTATCCAAATGCCATTGTATCTTAATTTTCTAACAGTAATCAAAACCTTCTAAAGGCAATGAAACAATAGCAGGTTTATCGAACTTGATAACAGGAAAATCTTACACACACATTTCTTATAACAACCTCTGTTTTTTTTTGTTTGTTTTTTTTTTACTATTGAAGATGAAGGGAAAAATAATCGCTTCTTATCTCAAGTAATTTCTTGATAGATCAGCAATTTGTTCAGACTTACACCACAAAAATCTAAGAATAAATGACAAAGCAGTATTTTAAATGTTAATTTTGTATTTTTGATATACTTTTGTTTTCCAGAATCATTAATGTTGATATTTTTAATGTTACTGTATATGAGATCACTTTTATTTTTTTGAACCAACTTAGATAGCTGTGAAGGAGTTGTTTGTGGTCCTAATGCACATTGTACAAGTAGTACATGCTATTGTGATGAACTAATGACTGGTGATCCCAATGATATACTCATCGGCTGTACTCGTAAGTTTTTACTTATATTTTTCTTTCGTGTGAAACAGTATACATTTTATTGTTTTGTTAGTTTCGAGCAGTGGCACACATTGTTTTTGTCACCAATTCCAAATTTATAAACATTTAGAATTAGATAAAAAAGTATATTAATCAATCTTTAATTGGGACATTTATGTTCTTTTCTTATATGTGAAATATTGATTATTTTATTTTCGTTTTTGCCAATAAAAGTATTGTGAATTTTCACATTCATCTTAGTCTATTTAGTTATTCAGTATTCTAAGGTAGTATCAGTAAAATTTTTAATTCAAAGGTCTGATATAGTATGATTTTGTTTGGAGCTTAATATTAAAAGTGAGGTATTTAAGATTGATTTTTTTTTGTAATTGTAGGTATTTTAAATATGCCATTTTTTATGTGTAAGTTCTGTTCTTTTCAAAACATGTTAGAATGTATAAATATATTTAAAAATACATTTATT
>NW_013764255.1:0-860 GCF_000517525.1 Limulus polyphemus
TTAAATACCCCAGTGCCACTTACTGAAACTAAGTTATATCATAATTAAATACCCCAGTGTCACTTACTGAAACTAACTTATATCATAATTAAATACCCCAGTGCCACTTACTGAAACTAAGTTATATCATAATTAAATACCCTAGTGTCACTTACTGAAACTAAGTTATATCATAATTAAATACCCCAGTGCCACTTACTGAAACTAAGTTATATCATAATTAAATACCCCAGTGCCACTTACTGAAACTAAATTATATCATAATTAAATACCCGAGTGTCACTTACTGAAACTAACTTATATCATAATTAAATACTCCAGTGCCACTTACTGAAACTAAATTATCCTAATTAAATACCCCAGTGTCACTTACTGAAACTAACTTATATCATAATTAAATACCCTAGTGTCACTTACTGAAACTAACTTATATCATAATTAAATACCCTAGTGTCACTTACTGAAACTAACTTATATCATAATTAAATACCCCAGTGCCACTGTCTTTTTTCTGGCACATATGCAACTGAATTCACAATTTCAAATTATTCATGCTACACTTCCCTCCCTCCGGTGGCTCAGCGGTAAGTTTCGATACACGTAGCTGGAAGAGCACGTATAAAACATTGTGTAGTTTTGAGCGTAACAAGAAACAAACAAATTCACGCTACGAGTATTCTGCACTGGGAATACATGTGCACCTGATTACACAATACTCTCTAACTACCGCACTAACCAGCTTTTACTCAATTATATCTCTGCAAACAGGACCTCTAAATTTTGTGGGGCGCCTCTGTACATATTAAATTTCTTCTTTTACTGACCCACTTGTCCAATTGTTTTTGTTGTTTTATTATTTC
>NW_013764256.1:0-1160 GCF_000517525.1 Limulus polyphemus
GAGAAAATTTTCTCAGTCAAAAAATCATTCGCTGTGAGACAGTAAAAAATAATTTTCATTTGGTGAATTTCGTAGTGTATCAGTTATCAAGTTTTGCTGTTTCTTGCAGTAATTTGAGCACGTAAGTATGAAATATTTTTCTGAAATAGCTTTTTTTTGTTTTTTGATAGCAATTACGTTCCAATAAACCATGAATAACATTACTATTATATGTTATTTCTTATTTACAGCCGTTTTGAATCAACCGTGAATAAGGTTTGTTCATCACAATACCTAAAAACTCTGACTTCACTTTTTGAAAAATGAAATGGTCTTTCCTTTTACTCCCGATCAACAATCGAATATCTTTTCTTGAATTATGAATAACACGAATGGATTGAAATGTGTAATTAAATTATCTCAAAATAAACCTTCACTTCGGATCAATATTGAAATTAGCTTGAATTCTTCATAACCTCTGAAAAGTGGGTGATCCAACGGGTCACGGGCGGTCTAGTATTCAACAAAGAGATAAATTAACACCGTTGCTTGTGTACGTTTGTTGCTCTAGTTTAGTTAGGGCAACTAAACTTTATCGTGCTTTACACTATCATTAAATAAAATGATAATGTTATTCTAAGACCTGATCTAATGTTGGACTTTTTAAAAATTCGATAGGCTTTTAATAAGTTATAAAGATTAACAACTTTATTAGCACAACTTAAGTAACGAAGAAAACACACAAATTTACAAATATACGAAGCTGATTACCTCGTCCAGTTTCGACGTATCACGTGCGTCATTTTCAGTGTGTACTGTATAGATGTCGCTGTACACACCTAGTGTTTATTCTTCGTTACTTAACTTGTGCTTCTAAAGCAATTAATTTTTATAGCATTTGTAGATAGCACAAAGTACTACTTAACTTGATTAATGTATACTAATGTATATATTTACATTCGTTTTTTGCTTACATTCACTGTAATGTGCATTTAGATAGTAAGGTGCACGCGCATGTTAAGGACAGAGAAGAACCGAGCATTCTTATAATAGACTCACTAGCGTATAGCCCGTCAACAATGACGAGTCCAGTATTACCACCCCCACCCAATAGTATACCCTAACCTCACATTTCATGGCTAGCTGATATATATATATAAATTTTGCGAAATCAAGCTTGA
>NW_013764257.1:0-1559 GCF_000517525.1 Limulus polyphemus
GATACAGCAACAACACTAGAAGTGTAAGGTGTAAGCCTGATGTGTGACCAGATACAACAACAACACTAGAAGTGTAAGGTGTAAGCCTGATGTGTGACCAGATACAACAACAACACTAAAGGTGTAAGGTGTAATCCTGATGTATTCAGATACAACAACAACACTGAAAGGTGTAAGGTGTAACGTCTGATATGTGTGGGAAGGTATGCAGTACCAAAGGAAGTTATTTTTCCCGTAAATTTGTTAAAAAAGTTTTTCACATAAAACAACATATAAAATAAAAATAGGACGTGACACTGTGGTGTACATTTTGTGAGTATGGGAATCTCCATTACATGTTTTTTTAAACACTCATTCTGTGGAAGTCATGTTTGTAACCAAAGTCATGCTAGTCATGAGTGTGGCAGTATAAGTAACCAAAGTTATGTTATTCATGAGTGTGGCAGTATAAATAACTGAAGTCATGTTAGTCATGAGTGTGGCCGTATAAGTAACTGAAGTCATGTTAGTCATGAGTGTGGCCGTATAAATAACTGAAGTCATGTTAGTCATGAATGTGACAGTATAACTAACTGAAGTTATGTTGTAAAGATGTTTATCACAGTGTTTGAACATGTTTAGTCCTGCTGTGGTATGGGTTTTGTGACGGAACATGTTCATCATGAATGTGACAGTATAACTAACTGAAGTCATGTTAGTCATGAATGTGACAGTATAACTAACTGAAGTTATGTTGTAAAGATGTTTATCACAGTGTTTGAACATGTTTAGTCCTGCTGTGGTATGGGTTTTGTGACGGAACATACCTAGTTTTTATCTAATAATTTCTGAAAAAATGCTGACGAAGAAACTGCTTCATACCCAACTTGTAATTTTACAAAAACTGTTCTTCTTCTCCCTCTTCGTATAACATGAGTTGACCCTGAAGATTCTGTACCAGTGTTCAGATCAGTAATAATAGACACATGTGGAGGAGCATTAACGTTTAGTGAGTAGGAGATGAAAAACTGGTGTAAAACCTAAAACATCGGGATTTAGGATGTGGAGAGTCTCGGTAACTGGATGTCTAAGGATTTGATGATGAATTAGGAGAGTCTCAGTAACTGGATGTTGAGGGATTTGATGATGAAATAGAAGAGTCTCGGTAACTGGATGTCTAGACATTTGATGATGAAATAGGAGAGTCTTGGTAACTGGATGTCTAGGCACTTGATGATGAATTAGGGGAGTCTCGGTAACCGGATGTCTATGGATTTGATGATGAATTAGGGGAGTCTCGGTAACCAGATGTCGAGGGATTTGATGATGAAATAGGAGAGTCTCGGTAACTGTATGTCGAGGTATTTAATGATGAAATAGGAGAGTCTCAGTAACTGGATGTCTAGACATTTGATGATGAATTAGGAGAAACTCAGCAACTGGATGTCTAGGCACATGATGATGAATTCGGGGAGTCTCGGTAACCGGATGTCTATGGATTTGATGGTGAATTAGGAGAAACAGAATTTGTGGAAGCTACAAGTAAGCACATTATACATTTTGTTTATTATTAAACTTAC
>NW_013764258.1:0-859 GCF_000517525.1 Limulus polyphemus
ATTATTAATGTATTAAATACTAGAGAAAGGTTAATAATGTATTAAATACTACAGAAATGTTAACAATGTATTAAATACTACAGAAAGGTTAACAATGTATTAAATACTAGAGAAAGATTTAACAATGTATTAAATACTAGAGAAAGGTTAATAATGTATTAAATACTACAGAAATGTTAACAATGTATTAAATACTACAGAAAGGTTAACAATGTATTAAATACTAGAGAAAGATTAACAATGTATTAAATACTAGAGAAAGGTTAACAATGTATTAAATACTAGAGAAAGGTTAACAATGTATTAAATACTAGAGAAAGGTTAACAATGTATTAAATACTAGAGAAAGGTTAACAATGTATTAAATATTAGAGAAAGGTTACACCGATTAAATTTAACTAAGACAAATAAGTGTCCATATTGTCCGAACATAGAGACAGTAAAACATCTCTTATTTGACTGTTCAAATGTTCAATTTTACTGGAGAAAAGTTTCAGTTATCTTTAAGAACTCCCAGTTACACAACTGTCTTATTTCATAATCCATTATATGTTCCTAAAAACATCTTTTCTTTTATTTTATTTGTGGTCGAATTAAAATATGAGATTTGGGCATCCAGATGTAGAGAAGTGTATGACAACTTAACAGAAAGTGTACCACTAGTAATGAGAAGGGTAAGATCAAATATAAGAATGATAATGAGTTACGATCATAGACGGCTCACGAAGGCATAATTTAACAAAAGATGGTTACCGGATGAATCTTGTTTGTTCACCAAAAGAGGTGGTCTGCTGGATTTTAAGTTCTGATAGGTTTACTATGTTCAACAAACATCATGTTGTATTTCAAGTGGCTAGAG
>NW_013764259.1:0-861 GCF_000517525.1 Limulus polyphemus
TCATATTAAAAGGGTCTATTATTTGTCTCTGATTCTTTACATTTATACATTCATTCTTAAAAAAACACTATATCCATCTAAAATGGTCCATTTATTGTCTCTGTTTGTTATACATTTATGAATTCATTCTTTAAAAGGAAACAATACTTCCAACTAAAATGGTCTATTTATTGTTTCTGTTTACTTACATTTATGCATTAATTCTTAAAAAAAATACTTCCTATTAAAACGGTCCACTTATTGTCACTGTTTGTTTACTTTTATACATACATTCTTTAAAAGGAAACATACGTCCTACTAAAATGGTCCATTTATATCACTGTTTTTTTTTAATTTATGCTTTCATTCTTCAAAAGGAAAAATACTTCCTACTAAAATGGTCCATTTATTGTTTCCATTTGTTTACATTTATGCATTCATTCTTAAAAAGGAAACAATACTTTCTATTCAAATGGTCCATTTATTGTTTCTCTTTGTTTACATTTATGCATTCATTCTCAAAAAGGAAAAATACTTCCTATTAAAATGGTCTATTTTTTCTCTCTGTTTGTTTACATTTATGCATTCATTCTTAAAAAGGAAAACACTTCCTACTAAAATGTTTCATTTACTGTCTCTGTTTGTTTACATTTATGCATTCATTCTCAAAAAGGAAACAAAACTTCCGATTAAATTGGTCCATATGTTGTTTCTCTTTGTTTACATTTATGCATTCGTTCTTAAAAAAGGAAATATACGTCATACTAAAATGGTCCATTCATTTCTCTGTTTTTTTACATTTCTGCATTCATTCTTCAAACATAAACAATACTTCCTACTAAAATGGTCCATATTATTGTTTCTCTTTGTTTACATTTATGC
>NW_013764260.1:0-861 GCF_000517525.1 Limulus polyphemus
TAAATGTTATTTTAAAACTCAGTAAACATACTATTTGATACGTAACCTTTTAAATAACAAATAATCATACGATATTAAATTTAGTTTTGTGTATAAGCAAGAGGTAATTTAACATTAATGTCGTTGCTAAATAATTGAAAGTAAAGATTTCAGAATTAGAAGCAGTATGCCTTTCTTAAAAAGTGTAATTTTGTCAACTGCAATGAATGATTACACGAAGAAAATGAGAATTTAGATATACTGTTTTAGAAAATAATTGCATAAAAATCACTTATGTTCCTCATTTGTTAAACTTATAAAGAAAATCGCCTAATTGCCACCAAAAGTACTCTCTTTTTTCATTACACATTATTCCGAAGAAAAAGGGCCCGGCATATCTTAAAATTTGGTTAATAAATGTTTTGGTATGTTTGTTAAGTGTGTGTGTGATTTTACTTACAGATAATAATCGTAGCACTATGATGAAACATGAGTTTTATATAAGAAATATAAATGGAGGCTTGTAAGAAACTAATATTCATGAGGTGTAATTTATCATAAAGACTAAGCTGAAATGTATAAGTCAATAATTTATAAGCTAAGATATTTTTGTAAATAGTATGTTAGTGGGACTGGCATGGCCAGGTGGTTAGGGTGCTCGACTCGCAATCTAGGGGTCGTGGGTTCGAATCCCCGTCACACCAAACATGCTCGACCTTTTAGTCGTGGGGGCGTTATAATGTGACGGTCAATCCCACTATTCCTTGATAAAAGAGTAGCCCAAGAGATGGCAGTGGGGGGTGATGACTAGCTGCCTTCCCTCTAGTCTTATACTGCTAACTTAGGGACGGCTAGCATTGATAGCCCTCGTGTAGCTTTGCG
>NW_013764261.1:0-863 GCF_000517525.1 Limulus polyphemus
TTGTAATTTCTTGCTCTGCACCTGTAAGAAACCCCATAGACAGAACATTCCATAGTTTACTGCTAACTACTGGAACTTGAGCTCGGTTTCAACTCATCTTCATCACAAATTTGCAATAATAAGGCACATTCTGTACTTAACGTATCATTACTAGTAATTTGTTAGTCGCTGAAACATTCATCGAGACTGACTTCAACACAGCTTGATTGACATCCCTTGTTCACTTATGATTTTAACAAAATGTCTGTAGCCTCTAATTCTTGGTTTAAGCACCGCAACATTCATAGTCATTATGTATAACTATCAGATACCGTAACTTTTACAGTGAACAGTACACTGTTTTGTTTTTCAAAGAACTCCTACACAACACGTCTTGACATGGTACGAAACAAAATGAAAACTATAATGTCGTGTTCATGAATTTATCGGGTATAAATTACTTTTGTATCTCCTTAGCGAATTGTGGTTTGAGCATCTTGACTGTGAATCTGTTTTCCAACAATTTTCCGAGCAGTAAGATAGTTCACATTAGCAATAGTAGTTCAGTTAACATTATTTCTTTCTCCACTCATATATACACTGAGTGATCACAAGTAAATAGACCTCTAGATAGACACCTAATTTTTTCGTCATTTAACTGATTTATGCTACCTAATTTGTGTTCACAGAGCACTATATAAATGAAAATGGTCCGCACCCTAATTATCTTGTGCTACAACATGCCTAGAACTCAAGGTTCTCTCGAATTGTCAGATTTTGTTAGAGGAAGGATAGTTGGTCAAGTAGATGGTGGAATAAGTCAGCGGCCAATTTCGCAGAACTTGGGAATCCCGCTTTCGACAGTCAACAGAATCATCGTGCAG
>NW_013764262.1:0-1140 GCF_000517525.1 Limulus polyphemus
CTTAGTATCGTTAAATCTTGTGTCTACTTATTGACAGTACAAAGTATCGTAAAATCGTCGGGTTTGTCAGGGATAGTACACAGTATCGTTAAATATTTTGGCTTGTTATTGACAGTACAAAGTATCGTAAAATCGTGTGGTTTGTCAGGGATAGTACACAGTATCGTAAAATATTTTGGCTTGTTATTGACAGTACACAGTATCGTTAAATCGTGTGGCCCATCAGTAATAGTACACATTATCGTTAAATCTTATGGCTTCTTATTGACAGTACACAGTATTGTTAAATCTTGTGTCTTCTTATTGACAGAACACAGTATTGTTAAATATTGTGTTTTCTTATTGACAGTACACAGTATTGTTAAATATTTTTTCTTCTTATTGATAGTACACAGTATTGTTAAATCTTGTGTCTTCTTATTGACAGTACACAGTATCGTAAAATGCTGTGGCTTGTCAGTGATAGTACACAGTATTTTTAAATCTTGTGTCTTCTTATTGACAGTACACAGTATTGTTAAATATTGTGTCTTCTTATTGACAGTGCACAGTATTGTTAAATCTTGTGTCTTCTTATTGACAGTACATATTTTTAATTTTTGTGTCTTCTTTATGATAACACAGTATTTTTAAATCTTGTGCCTTCTTATTGACACTAAATAGTATTGTTAAATCTTATGTCTTCTTTTTCATAGAACACAGTATTGTTAAATCTGATGTCTTCTTATTGACACTACATAGCATTGTTAAATAGTGTGTCTTCTTTTTGATAGCTCACAGTATTGTTAAATCTTGTGTCTTCTTATTGACAGTACACAGTATTGTTAAATATTGTGTCTTCTTATTGACAGTACACAGTACTGTTAAATCTTGTGTCTATTTATTGACAGTAGACAGTATCGTAAAAAAGTGTGGTTTGTCAGTGATAGTACACAGTATTTTTAAATCTTATGTCTTCTTATTGACACTTATTGACAGTACACAGTATGGTTAAATCTTGTGTCTTCTTATTGATAGTACACTTTATCGTTAAATCTGGTGTCTTCTTATTGACAGTACACAGTATTGTTAAATCTTGTGTCTTCTTAATGACAGTACACAGTATAATTAAATTTTGTGTCTTCTTATTGATAGTACACA
>NW_013764263.1:0-1447 GCF_000517525.1 Limulus polyphemus
AGGTTTTCTTGCAACTGCTGTTGTCTTTCTTCTTGTTTCTTTTCTTTTTCCTCCAACAACTGCTGTAATTTCTCTTCTTGTTTATTTTGTTGTTCAAGCTGCCACTGTTGCAGGTTTTCTTGCAACTGCTGGTGTCTCTCTTCTTGTTTATTTTCTTTTCCCTCCAACAACTGTTGTAATCTCTCTTGTTTATTTTGCTGTTCGATCTGCCATTGTTGTAGGTTTTCTTGCCACTGCTGTAATCTTTCTTCTTGTTTCTTTTCTCGTTCTTCTTGTTTCTTTTCTTTTTCCTCTAACAACTGCCGTAATTTCTCTTCTTGTTTAATTTCTCGTTCTTCTTGTTTCTTTTTCCTCTAACAACTGTTGTAATTTCTCTTCTCGTTCTTCTTGTTTTTGTATTGCTGCCATCAAGTCTGCTAAGCTGTAGTTTGATTTTCCGCCTCTCGTTTCCATTTTTCTTCTCTTTTTTTTTTCGATCCCACTTCTGACACCAATTTGTTACGTCTCCGTTTGTTAATTGATTTTTTCCGTAACTTCGTTTCAACGAAACTTTAACGACACAAGTCTTTACTTAATAAAACTGATTTATTCTTTCCGAATATAACTCTGCAATACACTTAATCTCAATACTTGCGCTAAAACAACACTGTAACGAATGAACGTTAACTTCAACAATACCCTGTGACTGCAGTTCAATTACTCACTATCTACGCACACATTACCTTCTCCCGCGTCACGTTTTCCCCTCTTATATATACCAGCCTACCCTACTAGTAATTACTAGAGCATTCCTGAAAGAACAAGCTAGAAACTAGAGGGCGCCACAGTGGTCATATGACTCGCTGACGCAACACTGCCCCCTCCTTAATATTGTTCGTCCCGAACAATAACCACATATGATAAACCAATAACAATAACTTAATTAAAATGTACAGAATTACAAACACAAAATTACAATTCAACAAAGTATCTTAATTCTACGGGACGTATCTTCTTCCGTACTGTTCTCCGTCTTGTTGGATTCTGCTTCATGTGGGGTTCATCTGCTTCATCAGGAAATGTCCTATCATCGGTAACAGTCACATTAGTGGTTGTAACTTCATCAAGAGCTTCACCCTTTCCCTTCTCAAAACTGAGTAGAGTTTCTTCTTCGACGGTGGCTTCTTCAAGTGTCACGTCTTCAGCGGCGTCATTTGTTCTGTGGTCCACTTCCTCCCAACTGAAATGTCCTGGACCATGATAACGCCAAAGCCTGTTGGCATGCACCACTTTTGGTTTACCTCGCCGACCACATTTTACCCGGAAAGTCAAGTCTAAGATACGATCCACTATGTCATATGGGCCTTCCCATGGAGAAGACAACTTAGGAGACTTTTCCTTGGTCTTCCTGGGATTATACAACCACACCTTGTGTCCTGGTCCAAAGCTGACTTCAGTTAGATCTCTT
>NW_013764264.1:0-264 GCF_000517525.1 Limulus polyphemus
CAGTATTGTTAAGTCTCGTGTCTTCTTATTGACAGTACACATAATCGTTAAATCTTGTGTCTTGTTATTGATAGTACACAGTATCGTAAAATCCTTTCTCTTGTTAGTGATAGTACACACTATTGTTAAATCTTGTGTCTTCTTATCGACAGTACCCAGTATTGTTAAATCTTGTGTTTTCTTATTGAAAGTACACAGTATTGTTAAATCTTGTGTCTTGTAGTCGACAGTACACAGTATTGTTAAGTCTCGTGTTTTCTTATT
>NW_013764265.1:0-863 GCF_000517525.1 Limulus polyphemus
CTACATGTCTTTTTTAAGTCCGAGTGCATTAAATAGGTCCCAATAACTAGTAACGTTCTATGACCCACTGTTGACTTTTGTCTACAGGCAATGTGTTAATTAACTCATAAATTTGCAAAAGATCTACATGGGTTTCCTCAAGTATGAGTGGATTAAATAGGACCCAATAGCAAGTATAGTTCTATGACCCACTGATGAGTTTATTCTGCAGCCAATGTGTTAATTAACTCATCTATTTACAACATAACTACGTGTGTTTCCTTAACTTCGACTTGATCATATGGGTCCAAATAACTAGTATCGTTCTGTGACCCACTGTTATCTTTATTCAGCAGCCAATGTGTTAACTAACTCATCCATTTACAACATATCTACATGTGTTTCCTTAAGTCCGAGTGGATTAAATAGGACACAATTGCTAGTATCGTTCTAAGACCTACTGTTGACTTTAGTCTGCAGTCAATGTGTTAATTAACTCATCTATTTACAACATATCTACATGTGTTTCTTAAAGTCCGAGTGGAGTAAATAGGAAACAATAACTAGTATCG
The DNA here is from genome assembly GCF_000517525.1 of Limulus polyphemus. Classification (NCBI taxonomy): domain Eukaryota; kingdom Metazoa; phylum Arthropoda; class Merostomata; order Xiphosura; family Limulidae; genus Limulus; species Limulus polyphemus. The sequence goes on from NW_013764265.1 coordinate 552, forward strand.
TTCTATGACCCACTGTTGACTTTAGTCTGCAGTCGTGTTAATTAACTCATCTATTTACAACATATCTACATGTGTTTTTTAAGTCCGAGTGGACTTAAATAGAGCCAATAACTAGTATCGTTCTATGACCCACTGTTGATTTTATTCTGCAGCCAACGTGTTAATTAACTCATCTATTTACAACAAATCTACATGTGTTTTTTAAATCCGAGTGTATTAAATAGGACCCAATAACTAGTATTGTTCTATGACCCACTGTTGACTTTAGTCTGCAGTCGTGTTAATTAACTCATCTATTTACAACATATCTAC
>NW_013764266.1:0-857 GCF_000517525.1 Limulus polyphemus
TAAACGAATGTAGTTTCATGTTAACAATCTGAAGTAATACTAGAAAGAAAAAGGTTAATTTAGGTTGTTTCTTTTGTTACAGAGTTGGTTGAATTGACTAATCCCATTTTGAGATAGAGTAGAGAAAATAACAAATAAGCTATAAAGTTTTACGGAAAAAAATGTTTGAAATTAATTTAGGAGGTTTTCAGGGATCACACAAAGGAAATCTGAGATTTTTGAGATGACAAAAAGTATTTTTAATTTTAACATGAAAATTACTTTGCACACGGACTATTCGTGGACAAATTTTTATATTATTAAAAATACTTCACTGAGAAATATGACTTTTTGTATGTGAAAGACTTGTAATATTAACTGAAAGACTGCCAAATTTTGTGAATATATTGGGAGTTATAAGTATTAAATCTATAAAGACTTTAAACAGGTACAAAAAGGTCATGTGGTTGGTCAAATCAAATTGACTGAGTTTGTATTGAAAGTGTTAAAAGCCAGTCTTGTGTATCAGGTGAACATAAAGTTGCATTCCACTCGCAGCAAGTCCCCCATTATTTCATATGCATCGATGCCAACAATATGTAGGACAATATTCTTATAGATGAGTCTTCATCCTGCATCTTGATAAGTCTTGTACTCAGTTGGAGATGATATGGAACAAAATTTAACTCGTTTCCAAATAGGCGTATGATACATACAGAAGTATTGGAAGACCTATATAAGCAGGAAGAATCATTTGTAAATGTTCTTTATCTACATTGTGTGGAATGGTACAGCCAACCCATTTCAGCCCAATGGGAACAAAAACCACTAACTACGTGCTTCTGTAAACTCTGTATATATATATATATATATATATA
>NW_013764267.1:0-2284 GCF_000517525.1 Limulus polyphemus
TGTCAATAAGAAGACACAAGATTTAACAATACTGTGTACTATCTATAAGAACACACAAGATTTAACAAATACTGTGTAGTTTATTAACATGAGGACACAAGAGTTAATGATAATGTGTACTGTCAATAAGAAGACACAAGATTTAACAATACTTTGTACTGTCAATAAGAAGACACAAGATTTAACAATACTGTGTACCATCAATAAGAACACACAAGATTTAACAATACTGTGTACTGTCAATAAGAAGACACAAGACTTAACTATTCTGTGTACTGTCAATAAGAATACACAAGATTTAACAATACTGTGTACTATCTATAAGAACACAGAAGATTTAACAATACTGTGTACTGTCAATAAGAAGACACAAGACTTAACTATTCTGTGTACTGTCAATAAGAAGACACAAGATTTAACAATACTGTGTACTGTCAATAAGAAGACACAAGATTTAACAATACTGTGTACTGTCAATAATAAGACTCAAGATTTAACGATACTGTGTACTGTCAAAAAGAACACACAAGATTTAACAATACTGTGTACTGTCAATAAGAAGACACAAGACTTAACTATTCTGTGTACTGTCAATAAGAAGACACAAGATTTAACAATACCGTGTACTGTCAATAAGAAGACACAAGATTTAACAATACTGTGTACTGTCAAAAAGAAGACACGAGATTTAACGTTACAGTGTACTGTCAATAAGAAGAAAATCTTGTGTCTTCTTATTGACAGTACACAGTATTGTTAAATCTTGTGTCTTCTTATTGACAGTACACAGAATAGTTAAGTCTTGTGTCTTCTTATTGACAGTACACAGTATTGTTAAATCTTGTGACACAGTATTGTTAAGTCTTGTGTGTTCTTATTGATAGTACACAGTAGTGTTAAATCTTTCGTCTTCTTATTGACAGTACACAGTATTGTTAAATCTTGTGTCTTCTTATTGACAGTACACAGAATAGTTAAGTCTTGTGTCTTCTTATGACAGTACACAGTATTGTTAAATCTTTTGTGTACTTATAGATAGTACACAGTATTGTTATATCTTGTGTCTTCTTATTGACAGTACACAGTATCGTTAAATCTTGTGTCTTCTTATTGACAGTACACGGTATTGTTTCTTCTTATTGACAGTACAGTACACAGAATAGTTAAGTCTTGTGCAATAAGAAGACACAAGATTTAACGATACTGTGTACTGTCAATAAGAAGACACTAGATTTAACGATACTGTGTACTGTCCATAAGAAGACACAAGTTTAACGATACTGTGTACTGTCAATAAGAAGGCACAAGATTTAACAATACTGTGTACTGTCAATAAGAAGACACTAGATTTAACGATACTGTGTACTGTCTTATTGACAAGACACAAGATTTAACGATACTGTGTACTGTCAATAAAAAGATACAAGATTTAACAGTACTGTGTACTGTCAATAAGAAGACACATGATTTAACGATACTGCAGTATTGTTAAATGTTGTGCCTTCTTATTGACAGTACACAGTATCGTTAAATCTTGTGTCTTCTTATTGACAGGACACATTATTGTTAAATCTTGTGTTTTGTTACTGACAGTACACATTATCGTTGAATTATTGACAGTACACAGTATCGTTAAATCTAGAGTCTTCTTATTGACAATACACAGTATCGTTAAATCTTGTGTCTTCTTTTTGACAGTACATTCTTATTGACAGTACATAGTATCGTTAAATCTTGTGTCTTCTTATTGACAGTACACAGTATTCTTAAATCTTGTGTCTTCTTATTGACAGTACACAGTATCGTTAAATCTTGTGTCTTCTTATTGACAGGACACATTATTGTTAAATCTTGTGGTTACTTACTGACAGTACATATTATCTTTGAATATTGTGTCTTCCTTCTTATTGACAGTACACAGTATCGTTAAATCTTGTGTCTTCTTATCGACAGTACACAGTATCGTAAAATCTTGTGTCTTCTTATTGACAGGACACATTATTGATAAATCTCGTGTTTTTTTACTGACAGTACACATTATCGTTGAATATTGTGTCTCACTGGATTTAACGATACTGTGTATTGTCAATAAGAAGACACAAGATTTAACGATACTGTGTACTGTCAATAAGAAGACACAAGAATTAAAGATACTGTGTACTGTCAATAAGAAGACACAAGATTTAACGATACTGTGTAGTTTCAATAAGAAGACACAAGATTTAACAAACTGTGTACTGTCAATAAGAAGACACAAGATTTTAACAATACTGTGTACTATCAA
>NW_013764268.1:0-860 GCF_000517525.1 Limulus polyphemus
AAAAATTTTAAACATTATTATTTTCTAAAACTTTTTTGGTAGACTATTCAATGTGTAAATAAACAATTGTTTTTCATTTTCAGATCCTGTTTTTTTTTCACCCATCGTTATGGCTACTAAAGAAGTTTTCTGGAAAGTTGCGTTCTGAGAAATTTGAGTTCGTGAAACGTACTTTGGAATCTCAAAGGAATCTCTTCACGAGAATATTTGCTGAACTTGAATCTGTCACTCGTACAAGTTACAAAATAGTACATAAGATGGTAGAGGGAGGAAAACCGTTTACTGACGGCAACTTCATCAAAGAATGTATGATGGAAGCAGCAAATGACTTGTGTCCTGAGAAAGCCGATTTGTTTGGAAGTGTCAGCCTTTCAGCAAGTTCAGTTGTGCGGAGAACAGAAGAACTTGGAAGAGAACGCTGGACGAGTCCACTGATCTATCGAGTATGTCACAACTTCTTGTGTTCATTCGTGGTGTTAATTTGGACTTTCAGATCACAGAAGAGTTGGCATCCGTTTGCAGCATGTACGGAACAACAACTGGAGAAGACATTTTCATGGAAGTGCAGAAAACTTTGCAAGGCTATAACCTTCAATGGAATCAGCTTCGATGTGTTACAATTGATGGAGGAAAAAACATGGATGGAGTGAGGAAGGGTCTGGTGGGGCAGATGCAAACTAAGTTGGAAGATCTTCAACTCCCAGGCGCTCTGTTTATACATTGCATTATACATCAGCAAGCACTCTGTGGGAAAGACTTAGATATTTCTTGCATACTGAAACCAGTTGTTTCTGCGGTGAACTTCATTCGGGGTCATGCACTTAATCACCACCAGTTCCAGGCTTTTCTTAAAGAAATGT
>NW_013764269.1:0-861 GCF_000517525.1 Limulus polyphemus
AATTAAGAAAGGGCTTGTATCGCTGAAGTTTCTCGGAAAAAAATTTATACCGGAAATTAACAAACGAGCAGATACGTAACAATATGAAATATGTAATGTAGTTTCGCTAGTTTACGTTTGTAGTATTACACTTAAATGATACAATTTGGTAATTTTGTTAGATGTGTAAATATATCAGTGTATAAATTGTTCTTTCCTTCTGTCGTTATGGTGTTACATATTTAAATGCTCCAGTGATGTTTTAGTGTTTGTTACTGCATATTTGAAGTATCTCATTGTTCAGATTAAGTGTTTATAGTTACTTGTTTAAAACATCCAGTTTTAATTTAGCATAACGATTCAATATTTACATTGTTAGGTCCTTAATTGTGTGATCTTTATGTACTGTTACGATTCAGTGTTTATATTGTAAGTTGTTAAGGATCTGTGTAATAAACTGTGGCATTACAGTGTTTATTTGCATGTCTTTGACTTAGTCTGTGCCCCCCAGTGGCACAGCGGTATGTCTGCGGACCTACAACGCTAGAAACCTGGTTTCGATACCCGTGGAGAGCAGAGCATGGCCCATTGTGTAGCTTTGTGCTTAATTCCAAACAAACAGACTTAGTCTGTATTTAATGCATAAACATTGAGTTTTTTTATGTTAAACGCTTTGCTGATTTATTTTTGAATGTCTAAGGTATTGGAAACAATAGTTTAATATGCAGGTTATGTTGGATAGGCTACCAACCATGGCAAAGAATGTGAAACATTGTATTTATTAAAATATGTCTTTCTGTGGAAAATCTTAAATATTTGCACCAAGGGGGGGGGTCTGTCTTGGTAAAGCATTATCTACGTATACTGTACCAAGGAGGAGGG
>NW_013764270.1:0-2042 GCF_000517525.1 Limulus polyphemus
TTTTATTGTGAAGTAACGTGGCTTGGTGGCTTTGCGTTTTTGACTTGTAGTCGGATGGTTACGATTTCGAGGCTAGCCCGCATCATGCTGTTATGTCTTTGAACAAGACACTTTACCCCATTTGTTCCAGTTTACCCAGCTGTTAGCTGGGGTTAACTTGCGATGGACTGGCGTTTCGTCCAGGGGCAATAGGTCACCATTCTTATCCGCTTGTGCCATTGGAACTGGAGTTCGAAAGCATTGGCCTTATGTACCTTGTAAACGCGAGGCAAGGACTTAAGTTACCATAAGTTTATTCAATTATTGACATCATATTTATTGTATTGTTAATGCTATATTTATTGTACTATTGATGAAGTTTATTTGTATTATCAATGTTAACTTTTTGAAATAATGACGACGTTTTATTATTTACTTTATATTTCTTGTAATATTACCTATGTTTCATTGTATTAATAACGTTATATTTATTTTAATGTTAAAGGTATTTTATTTTATTATTAACGTTAATTTACTATCATATTGACAGCATTTTACAGCATTATTGACGTAAGATGTATTATTAACAGCATTTTACTGTACTATTGATGTAAGATGTATTATTGATAGCGTTTTACTGTGTTCTTGACGTTAGATTTTTAACGCTTGTTTTACCCAATTTGTATTTCTTTACCAGACCTTCCAATGTGGAAACGATTTCTTTTCTTTGTATTTGGAATTAACCATAATAATCAACAGGAACAGGAGTCTCAAAAACTTTCTCCTCAGGAGGAAGCTGAACAAGCCCAACTTTACCTTCAAGAAGATAGCAGGTGGAAGAACTGGTGCAACTTCAGCGCCATCTTATTGGCCGTTTTTGGTGGATTTGTGTGGGGATTTTATGCCTAATAATCACATGGATTGAGAATATCGATACACCACTATAATTACATACATTGTATCGTTCGGACGAAAATACTTTTTAATCGGTTTTGCGTTTAGTTAGCTGAAAGTTTATTTGTCATCTTTAGTTTTGATTAATATTTTCCACTGAATATTGCGGTAATGGAAACTTTACCAACGCATTTTTATACAAAGCACTTTATAGATTTCACTCGTACGAATATATATAGATGTATGTGTGTGTGTTTATCTATGTAAGTATATATATATATATATATATATAGTGTGTGTGTGTATAGGGATTTTTTTATCTTCGGGTTTTAGAGCTATGTGTATATAACGATATAATTGTGCCAGTTTTTACGCAATTTAAATTTGCGAGATTCAGTGTGAACAATATTAAATTCGTCGTAGTTCACTTCCAAGAGCGATGATTATTGTATTGCTCTGGTTGTTCAAAATGCAGCAAGACATTATAAGATCCATATTTTCGAGAAAATTGTGGTTTATAAAATACCGCGATTCCCTTAAACTTTAATTACATTTACGTTTCTTTATTATCATAATCTTCATGAGATGGGGTGAGAGAATTCTGCAAACTGTATAGCATTTATTTCAATTTTAATGCTATTGGTGATCATTTCGTGCTGTATTAACCAATGGTAAATTAAACGAGATGTATAAACTGTAGCTCGACATTATCTGTAACATTCGTATGTGCAGTATTTCAAAAATCGCTATTCCAGACTTTCGATAAACCAATATGGCTAATTCTAGCATAATTGAGTCCTGCTTGAGCAAATTTTGACAAGATGTTGTCCGGTGGTGTCAGTTAAATGTTTTCTATTCCTTGTCTGTTAGTCTGTTGTAACTGAGTCCTATTTAAGCACATAAGAACAAAAAATTATTGTCCAATGACGTAAAGAAATGTGTATTTAGTTTCAACTAGTGTTTTCTATTACAGGCAACATTGGCAGTGACATTTCTGGCCTGAAATAGTTAAGGAGAAACTTTTCAGGATTATATAAGGGAGAAATTATATGAATCTACTAGTTCGCTATAAAAAGAAAGCAAAGTAATTAATGCAACTAGTTAAATCAATCTCATCTTTCATCATGTAAACCCCTTTGATTTGGATTGGATTTTATAAACTCATTTTA
>NW_013764271.1:0-862 GCF_000517525.1 Limulus polyphemus
CCTGGTGTAGTTGTACCAAGTAAGGCTAAAGATGAATATGGTGGTTATAAATAGGGTAAGTAGAGTTACACCTAAGTGTTCATCGAGTAGTTGTACCAAGTAAGACTAAAGATGAGTATAGTGGTTATAAATTCTGAAACTAGAGTTACACCTAGGTGTTCATGGATTAGTTGTACCAAGTAAGGCTAAGGATGAGTATGATGGTTATAAATTCGGTAACTATAGTTACACCTAGGTGTTTATGGAGTAGTTGTACCTAGTAAGGCTAAAAATTAGTATGGTGATTATAAATTCGGTGACTATAGTTACACCTATGTGTTCGTAGAATTGTTGTACCAAATAACGCTAACGATGAGTATGGTGGTTATAAATTCGGTAACTAGAGTAACACCTAGGTGTTCGTGGAGTTGGTGTACCAAATAATGCTAAATATGAGTTTGGTGGTTATAAATTCGGTAACTATAGTTACACCTAGGTGTTCATGGAGTAGTTGTGCCAAGTAAAGCTAAACATGAGTATGGTAATTATAAATTCGGTAACAAGAGTTTCACCTAGGTATTCGTGGAGTAGTTGTACCTAGTAAGGCTAAACATTAGTATGGTGATTATAAATTCGGTGACTATAGTTACACCTAGGGGTTTATGGAGTTGCTGTACCAAATAACACTAAAGATGAGTATGGAGGTTACAAATTCGGTAACTACAGTTACACGTAGGTGTTCGTGGAGTTGTTGTACCCAATAAAGCTAGAGATGAGTGTGGTGGTTATACATTAAGTAACTAGAGTTACACCTAGGTTTTCGCGGAGTTGTTGTACCAAATAACTCAAAAATGAGTATGGTGGTTATAAATTCGGAAACTAG
>NW_013764272.1:0-2357 GCF_000517525.1 Limulus polyphemus
ATGTTTGGTGTGCCGGAGATTCGAACCCGCGACACTCAGATTGCGAGTCGAACGCCCTAACCACCTGGCCATGCCGGGCATATACCAGATAAACACCTCTCAGTATCGGTGAGTATACCAGATAAATACCTCTCAGTATCAGTGAACAAACCAGATAAATACTTCTCTCGGTATCGGTGAGCAAACCAGATAAATACTTCTCAGTATCGGTGAGCAAACTAGATAAACGCTTCTCAGTATCGGTGAGCAAACTAGATAAACGCTTAGTTGGCGATATTTTCGTCCGCAGTTAACAGTCTTTAATGGTATAGGGTTGCTAAATAAAATTCTTTTGAGAAATGAGACGATTATCTAGTTTGCTCACCGATACTGGGAAGCGTTTATCTAGTTTGCTCACTGATACTGAGGTTTAAATCCTTCTTTATTCAACTATAAAAAGTTTTGATATTTCGTCAAATTTCTCAGTTTCTCCTGGTTCGTGGAAATACAAAATGCCTGGTTAAGGGTTAAGATTGGTTTGGTTATGTTCATTAAGCGTAATTATTATTCGGATTAATTTATTGCAACAGTATAATTCATAACGATTTTGTTTGTTGAATTTCGTGCAAACCTACTCGAAGGCTAGGAAAGGCAGCTAGTTAACACCATCTACCGCCAACTCTTGGGGTTCTCTTTTACCATCGAATACTGTCACATTATAACGTCTTCACGGGGGAAAAGTCGAACATATTTGGTAAAGAGATTAAAACCCGCGACCCACAGATTATGAGTCAAGTGCCCTAACCCTCGGGATTCACAGCTTGAGTATGTTAACATAAGGCCACCCCCAGTCCACTGTTCGTTCAGGCAAAAGTAGCTCAAGAACTGTCAGTGTGCTGTTGACTAGCTGCTCTCCCTCAAATGTGTCAGTTTAAAATAAGGGACGACTAACGTAGATATTAACTTTCTGGATCTTTACACGGAACAAAACTATCATAAAACGTAACAGTTAACTGGTTGTTGTGTATTCATGAAACTTAACTGTAGACCGGATAGCTAGTCATCATTTGAGATGAAAATCAACTGTTTAATTTAACAACATATAAATCACCTTTTCATAATTAAATGTTCAGTCTATCTGTTTGAATAAATACTGACTTCTGATCAAAACAAACTATATATATATATATATCAGAAATGAAAATTAACCCAGTAATGAAGATAGCTAATTTAGTATGCTGTTAATATGTTCATACTTTAGTGATAAGAATGCGTTGATTCATCTTTTATGCTTATATAAAAAAAAGGCGAAGATAGATGAATAAAATATTTTGCGCTTATTAATGAATTGTGGGTCCAATATTCCATTTTAAATTATTAAACTGTCATCACTTAAATTTAATATTAACCCCTTTCTCATCATAGGACATATTTGGTAAGCCCAACATTTCTATTTCCAGGGATCATACTGACCTACTCTGAAAAGAGTTTTTTACAATGAAACCTAAGATTTGTGGATTTGTCTTCTCTCCAGTCGTCCCCTGGTGAGTCAACAGTAAGTATCTGTACGTATAATGCTAAAATCCGATCCGGGATTCGATTCTCCGCAGTGGACAGATTGTGTAGCTTTGTGCTAAAAACAATAACGAACCCTCTCCATTAATTAAATGAAAAATATAATTTTCATAAATTTGCTATTCTTGAATCCACATTTTGAAATAGGGCAATTTTATTTTTTATGTTTTTTAGGGTAAAGAAAACTTACGCTTTTGACTTATATTTTGAATAACTATTAGTCACGCTTAAAGTTTTTATTACTAAGCAAAATATAACAAATGTATGCTCCCTTTAAGGGTTGATGCATTTTCTATTTATTAAGTGCTTATCGTGTAGTCAACGAAATTGCATCACTGAATTTTAACAGTCATGAAAGATAAATCAATTGACGCAAGGCTCAGCTATTCGTTGAAATCTCGTAAGATGCTAATTAAATCATAATAATTTGTATCAAAATGCCCATGATTTTTAAGCAATAAATGAGATTCAGTATTTATAGAAAAGCCACTACATATATTAGGAGGGTCCGAACATGTGTATGAAACCTAATGAAATGATTAAATAATATAAAACTTTAACGCAAGACATATAAAAATTAGAACTGATGTAGAAATAGTTTGTTTATTTGTTATGAATTTCGCGCAAAGCTACACGGGGGCTATCTGCGCTAGCCGTTTCTAATTTTGCAGAGTAAGACAAGAGGGAAGGAAGCTAGTCATCACCACCCACCGCCAACTCTTGGGCTACTCTTTTACCAATGAATAGTGGGATTGACCGTTACCTTATAACGCCCCCACGGCTGAAAGGGCGAGCATGTTTGG
>NW_013764273.1:0-860 GCF_000517525.1 Limulus polyphemus
TTACTGCTTTTTCTTGTAGATCTCATCTGTCAGGTTATGACAAAAATCTGACCAGACAAGTAAGTCTCCAGTCTTGTAGATCTCATCTGTCAGGTTATGACTAAAATCTGACCAGACAAGTAAGTCTCCGGTCTTGTAGATCTGATCTGTCAGGTTATGACTAAAATCTAACCAGACAAGTAAGTCTCCTGTCTAGTACATCAGATTTGTCAAATTATGACTAAAATCTGACCAGACAAGTAAGTCTCCAGTCTAGTAGAAATTGATTTCTTTCAGATTTTTTTAGTCCTTCCAGCATTCCCTGTTTTACTGCTTTTCAGGTCCTCTCTATTTTCCATATTTTTATAACAAATCCTTAATTTTTGCTATTCTTATGTAAAGGAAAAGTTGATTGTTTGTAAAAGGAAACTTCAGAATGACAACATAGCTGACACAGCTTTTTATTGGACGTAGATGTGTAATCCAGTGATTCCGATGGTCTAAGAAATACAACACAAAACGAGAAGTTTACACTTGCCTTTAATGTTGCGATTAGCTTCTTTTTTTTGTATATTATGTGTGTATGCTGATAACTCGAGCACTTCTGGAAAATTGACTTTTGAAAAGTGGAAAGCTTTTTAGGTTTCTTGTATTGTGATTTAAGTAGTTTTTAACTCTTGTGAATTCGTCGAAGCCCTCTTCTTAATGTGCCGTATATTATGATGTTTCCAGGTTTTCTTTCAGCGGTACTTACACAGAACCACAAGTTCATCAGACGTAGTGGTGGTCCCAGTTTATCTTTATCAAACTAATGTACTAACAGCTGAGATTGAATATCTATTAATAGTTGTTTTTTTTTAATAATCAAGGGGCTAGTGAGA
>NW_013764274.1:0-863 GCF_000517525.1 Limulus polyphemus
CCAAAGAAACAACCATCCCCTCGAAATACCTCCATTTTGATAAATAATTGTACTTCTACAGCACGAAACCCCTCCTCCTCGTGAGTCGAACGTTCACTACAGATGCGCACGATGCTAAAAATGACCGTACATTCACAATTACCGTTTTTTCAAAAACTTTTGACAGGTGAAAGCAGAGGCGTCGCTAGGTGCTTAAAAGAATCGGGGCTCGGACCTATAGGCGCCGAATTTTCGGCGTTTCAGTGCGATATCAATCATGGTTTTCTATTCTGATTTTTCAAGACTCTAAGTAAGGATTCGGGACACTATCCAAAATAATCGGGGCCCAGCGACGCCCCTGGATTCAGAATAATAAAGCAAGAGATGCCTCGGGCAACATGTTTTTTTTTTATATTTTAAATCGCAAAATCATGGTGATTTTTATCATTTTTTTCAGCGTAAATCACTTTATCCAGCACAGATATATCGGTTATCTCATAAGACTGAAATCTTATTAAGTAGTAAAACTTTGTAACAGCCTTGACTGCTCATGTTTTGTAATGTCTAGGTCTCTTCAACCAAGGTATCAATAAAATCATTAGTACACGAAAAGCGCCAGAATGTCGCTTACAAAAGATACCTCATGTCACTTTATTAAGCTTCTTTCAAAGTGTAATAATAATTTACCTGCAATATGTAAGCTGTAACTTAGGGTTAGCGAGAGTCAACCATGTTATTTATAAAATTGTTTGTTCGTTCTTAATTATGCACAAAGCTACACAAGGGCTATTTGTGCTCTGCCCACCACGGGTATCGAAACCCGGTTTCTAGCGTTGTAAGTCCGCAGACATACCGCTGTGCCACTGGGGGGGGCTAGCGAGAGT
>NW_013764275.1:0-862 GCF_000517525.1 Limulus polyphemus
ATACAAATGGCGTAGGTGGTTTGATACCAAAAAATGTTTATAATCACTAAATATCTTTATACATATGTTGTATGTGGTCTGATACCAAACAATGTTTATAGTCACTAAATATCTTGATACAAATGGTGTAGGTCGTTTTATACCAAACATTGTTTATTGTCACTAAATATCTTGATACAGATGTTGTATGTGGTTTGATACCAAACAATGTTTATAGTCAATAATATCTTTATACAGATGTTGTAGATAGTTTGATACCAAACAATGTTTATAGTCACTAAATATCTTGATACAGATTGTGTAGGTGGTTTGATACCAAACAACGTTTATAGTCACTAAATATCTTTATACAGATGTTGTAGATACTTTGATACCAAACGATGTTCATAGTCACTAAATATCTTGATACAAATGGTGTAGGTCGTTTTATACCAAACATTGCTTATAGTCACTAAATATCTTTATACAAATGTTGTATGTGGTTTGATACCAAAAAAATGTTTATAGTCACTAAATATCTTGATACAAATGGTGTAGGTCGTTTTATACCAAACATTGTTTATAGTCAATAATATCTTTATACAGATGTTGTAGGTAGTTTGATACCAAACAACGTTTATAGTCATTAAAAATCTTTATACAGATGTTGTAGATGGTATGATACCAAACAATGTTTATAGTCACTAAATATCTTTATACAGATGATGTAGGTGGTTTGATATCAAACAATGTTTATAGTCACTAAATATCTTTATACAGATGTTGTACGTAGTTTGATACCAAACAATGTTTACAGTCACTAAATACCTTTATGCAGATGTTGTTGGTGGTTTGATACCAAACAATGTTTACAGTCAATAAT
>NW_013764276.1:0-862 GCF_000517525.1 Limulus polyphemus
GTTATCATTCAGTCTTAATTATTTCTAATGAGTCCGTCAGAATATAGGTTAATTACCGAGAAAAGGCTTAAACTATTAACTAGGTCATTTATAACAACAAAATCAGAGTAGCATAGATAAAAAGATTATATCTACATTCTTAAAATTTTAATGTAACAACTTCATCTCTGTTGGTGTAAGCAATTGCTTAGTTCTTTTTACCTATATAATTTACTAGCACTTTCTTCCTATCGTTTCAGGCCCGGCATGGCCAGGTGGTTAGAGCGCTCGACTCGCAATCTGAGGGTCGCGGGTTCGAATCCCCGTCACGCCAAACATGCTCACCCTCTCAGCCGTGGGGGCGATATAAGTGACGGCCAAAGAGTAGTTCAAAAGTTGGCGGTGGGTGGTGATGACTAGCTGCCTTCCCTCTAGTTTAACACTGCTAAATTGGGGACAGCTAGCGCAGATAGCCCTCGTGTAGCTTTCCGCGAAATTCCTATCGTTGCAAAACATTTTGGCGGGATTCAAATCTTAAGATTTTCGGTTTAATCTAAATATTATTTCCATTTTTTGAAGGCCCTATAGAAACTCGTTTCATAATATTTTTACCCATACGTTTTTTGTTCTAGACTACAAGAAGCTAAAGTCTGCTAAATACAATACATTGACTTAAGAGAACGTTCAACCTTTCACTCATAAAAAGTATTTCTTTTTTTGGACAAACCAAACTGTAATTTTTATTACTGAAATTTCAAGAACAAAAAGCAATAAAAATCATGTTTTAATGTTCTATTTGCCACGTGACTGAACATTCAACATCTCGGTTTCCCTTGACTAGTAGCACTGATAAGTGACAGAAGACTACCGGTTTCCCTTGACT
>NW_013764277.1:0-861 GCF_000517525.1 Limulus polyphemus
ATATAATGTGTAATGTGTAGTATGATCCTTTATAGTGATGGCACACGATGAGACACACATTCTGCATGTAATACTGTTTGAATACAAGAAGGGAAACAATGCCTCTGTAGCCACAAAAAATATCAAAGAAGTTTATGAAATGTTTTGAATGTTCATAAGTGTCAACGATGGTTCAGCAAATTTCATTAAAAACTGTGATGGTAGGGGCTGGCATGTTGGAATTAATATTGATGCTCTGAAGATACTTGTTGAGTCTAACCCAAGGCACCACACTCGTGAAATGGCCCTGAAATTGCATGTCTCTAGTGAAACAATATGTAAACATCTTAGGAATATGGGACCATTTGATAAAGAAGGTGTTTGGGTGTCTCATGAACTCTCCGATGATCGTTTCCAATGTTTGAATGTTGCTTTGTCTCTTCTTGCACGTAATGCGCATGAACTATTTTTGGACAGTGATGAAAAATGGATTCTCTATGCAAAATATTAAATGCCAAAAACAATGGTTCAATCCTAGACAAAATCCACTTCTGACCCAAAAACCTGGACTCCATCTGCAGAAAGTGATGCTTTGCATTTAATGGGACATCAAAGGAGTAATTCATTTCGAACTCCTCAATCTACAGCAAACTGTCAATGCAGAGATCTATAGTCAGCAACTGGAATGTTTAAGTCAAGCCCTTCATCAGAAATGCTCTTCACTCGTCAATCACAAAGTTGTTCTCCACAACAATGCACATCCACATGTGGCACGTTTGATGCAACATAATATTATGGAGTTGGGTTGGGAAGTTCTCCCCCACCCGCCATATTCTCCAGATATGGCATCATCAGATTACCATCTTTTTCACTTGCTGCAAC
>NW_013764278.1:0-862 GCF_000517525.1 Limulus polyphemus
AAACCAGTTTTTATTAAGTAAAGGATTGTGTCGCTTAAGTTTCGTTGGTACGAAGTTACGGAAAATCAATTAAAAAACGGAGACGTAACAATATTATTTACACCTACCCTTCCCTTATACATACGTGACATCGTCCGTACTTCCTTACGCCTAATTTCATTTTTGCATAGTTTAATTAATAAAGTTCGAAAAGCTTCCCGCGCGCGCGCACACGTTACTTCTATAGATTGTGTGCAATTATACACGTTTTTTGTTTGTTTTTTTGTCATGAACTTTTGGAAATATAGCCAAGGGTCGGTTTCACTAGTTTCTTAACTCAACTAAATACTACTGTTATGACAGCGAAAGTCACGTGACCCTGGCAACACGTAATGAGTATCTCGAACGTTCTTGAAGGCTCGAGCGTTTGCTGGACTCGCGCTTTTATAGTATATAAGCCGGTGTTGCGTCATCGAGTCACATGACTACTGTGACGCAACGTTTCTAGAACTATCATGTACTTTGGCGAATGTTCTAGTTCTTACTAGATATAGGGTAGGATGGTATATAAAAGAGGGGAATGTAATGTGTGTGGTAGATAGTGAGTAATTGAACTGCAGTTAGAGAGCACGAGAGACGTTACAGCGTTTGTTTAGCGCGATTGTTGAAGTTGAGTGTATTGGTAAAGTTATATTCGGAAATAATAAACCAGTTTTTATTAAGAAAGAACTTGTGTCGCTTAAGTTTCGTCGGAACGAAGTTACGGAAAATCAATTAACAAACGGAGACGTAACACCGGCAAATAAAATGACGGCGAGAATTGAATAGCAGACAGGGAGATTGAGACAGATAATCGAGTCAAGCCGTAAGTAAAGTGTGTAAA
>NW_013764279.1:0-862 GCF_000517525.1 Limulus polyphemus
GGCAATACCGAGTGATGTCATTTGGATCAGTAATGCTCCAGCAACATTGAGAGGCTGATGGAACGAGTATTGGAAGGCCTACAATGGAGGATAGCACTAGTGTACCTGGACGATGTCATCGTGTTTGCAACAACTTTTGAAGAGGAAATTTCCCAGCTGGAGGAAGTATTCAAGCATTTGAAAGCAGCAAACCTCAAACTCCATCCCAAGAAATGTTATTTGTTCCAGAAAGAAGTGCTTTACTTAGGCCACATTGTAAGTGAGAATGGTGTGCAAACTGATCCTGGTAAGGTGAAAGCAGTGCATGACTGGCCAACACCAGACAATGTGGGAGAGTTAAGAAGTTTTTTGGGATTCTGTACCTATTACCGAAAGTTTGTGAAGGACTTTGCAACTATAGCTGCTCCATTACATGATTTGACTAAAAAACGCCAGAAGTTTGAATGGACAGTTTCTTGCTAGCGTTCTTTCAAGACGTTGAATGAAAAATTGGCCTCCACTCCTCTTTTAAAGCTTCCAGATCCCTCACTGCCGTACATACTGGATTGTGATGCTAGTAATGTCAGAATTGGAGGAGTGTTGTCTCATTAAGTGGGCGAAAACGAACATGTAGTGGCCTACTTCAGTAGGGTTTTAAGTAGACCAGAGAGGAACTACTGTGTAACATGGATGGAACTCCTTGCTATAGTAAAGAGTCTGACATACTCCCATCCTTACCTCTATGGTGCAAGGTTTACCAACAGGACAGACCATGCTGCATTACGCTGGTTAAGATCATTAAAGAACCTAGAGGGACAACTAGCACGTTGGGTTGGAATAATAGACCAGTATAATTATAATGATGAATATAGAGAAGGAAAAT
>NW_013764280.1:0-1709 GCF_000517525.1 Limulus polyphemus
TGAAACTGTTTTAGTACAGTTTGTAAGCAAATAAAATTATCACAAATGTACCAATTGAAGCTGTTTCAGTAAAGTTTGTAAGCAAGTAAAATTATCACAGATCTACCACTTGAAGCTGTTTTAGTAAGCTGGAAGCAAGTAAAATTATCACAAATCTACCACTTGAAAATGGTTTAGTAGAGTTTGTAAACAAGTAAAATTATCATAAATCTACAACTTGAAGCTTTTTCACTAGACTTTGTAAGCAAGTAAAATCATCATAAATGTACCACTTGATACTGTTTTAGTAGAGTTTGTAAGCAAGTAAAATTATCATAAATCTACCACTTGAAGCTGTTTTAGTACAGTTTGCAAGCAAGTACAATTATCATAAATCTTCCACTTAAAGTTGCTTCAGTAGAGTTTGTAAGCAAATAAAATTATCCTAAATCTACCACCTGAAACTGTTTTAGTAGAGTTGTAAGCAAGAAAAATTATTAGAAATCTACCACTTGAAACTGTTTTAGTACAGTTTGTAAGCAAGAAAAATTATCATAAATCTACCACTTGAAACTTTTTAGTACAGTTTGTGAGCAAGTAAAAAGATCACAAATCTATCACTTCAAACTGGCTAAGTACAGTTTGTAAGCAAATAAAATTATCATAAATCTACCATTTGAAACTGTTTTAGTGGAGTTCTAAGCAAGTAAAATTATCATAGATCTAGAACTTGAAGCTGTTTCAGTAGAGCTGGAAGCATGAGAAATTATCATAAATCTACCACTTGAAGCTCTTTAGTGGAGAATTGTAAACATGTAAAATAATCATAAATCTTCCATTTGAAGCTGTTTCAGTAGAGTTTGTAAACAAGTAAAATTATCATAAATCTACCACTTGAACTGTTTTAGTAGAGTTGTAAGCAAGTAAAATTATTATAAATCTACCACTTGAAACTGTTTTAGTACAGTTTGTAAGCAAGTAAAATTATCATCAACCTACCATTAGAAACTCTTTAGTAGGGTTTGTAAAAAATTCAATTATCATAAATTTGCCACTTGAAACTGTTTCAGTACAGTTTGTAAGCAAGGAAAATTATCATAAATCTACCACTTGAAACTGTTTTAGTAGAGTTTGTAAGCAAGTAAAAAGATCACAAATCTATCACTTCAAACTGGCTTAGTACAGTTTGTAAGCAAATACAATTATCATAAATCTACCATTTGAAACTGTTTTAGTAGAGTTCTAAGCAAGAAAAATTATCATAGATCTACAACTTGAAGCTGTATCAGTAGAGCTGGAAGCATGAAAAATTATCATAAATCTACCACTTGAAGCTCTTTAGTGGAGAATAGTAAACATGTAAAATAATCATAAATCTACCATTTGAAGCTGCTTCAGTACAGTTTGTAAGGAAGTAAAATTATCACATATCTACCACTTCAAGGTGTTTCAGTAGAGCTGGGAGCAGGTAAAATTATCATAAATCTACCACTTGAAACTGGTTTAGTACAGTTTGTAAGCAAATACAATTATCATAAATCTACCACTTGAAACTGTTTTAGTAGAGTTCTAAGAAAGTAAAATTATCATAAATCTACCACTTGAAGTTGTTTCAGTAGAGCTGGAACCAAGTACAATTATCATAAATCTACCACTTGAAACTGTTTTAGTACAGTTTGTAAGCAAGTAAAATTATCACAAATCTACCACTTGAAGCTTTTTCAGTAGAG
>NW_013764281.1:0-861 GCF_000517525.1 Limulus polyphemus
AAGTAGTAGTAGACACTTTAAATATTTACTAGAAGTAGTAGTAGTAGACACTTTATATATTTACCAGAAGTAGTAGTAGACACTTTAAATATTTACTAGAAGTAGTAGTAGTAGACACTTTATATATTTACCAGAAGTAGTAGTAGACACTTTAAATATTTACTAGAAGTAGTAGTAGAAGGCACTTTAAATATTTACTAGAAGTTGTAGTAGTAGACACTTTAAATATTTACCAGAAGTAGCAGTACTTCAAACTGTCGAATAGATTGCACGATTTTTTTGCTCTACTCATTAGATCAGAAGTCGTTTATAATTCATGAACTTTCGTGTGGGTGAATTGTTTTAAAAAATGAGTACTCTTTGTTTCGAGCGGTAGAATCATTGATGACAATTGGTTAAAATAACACTTTTTGTTCACCAATGAACAGTCGAGAAGGTGGAATAATTAATGAAAAATTTGTCAAATGGTCATTTTTCATACGAATTAATAATTACCACCAGAGGACTGTTATGGCCTAGTAGTTAGCGTGTTAAGACTGTCAATCCAAAGGTTCTCACCAGTTCCGTTAAAAATACGATATACACATTGGGACCGTGGGAGCGCTATAAGACAGGCGATCAAATTCTGGGATTCGTCGTTTGGCAGTTGATGCCTTTAACTAAGCTGTCTTCCCTCCAGTAATAGTTGGCAGTTGATGTCTTTAACTAAGCTGTCTTCCCTCCAGTAATAGTTGGCAGTTGATGCCTTTAACTAAACTGTCTTCCCTCCAGTAATAGTTGGCAGTTGATGCCTTTAACTAAGCCATCTTCCCTCCAGTAATAGTTGGCAGTTGATGCCTTTAACTGAGCTGTCTTCCCTCC
>NW_013764282.1:0-861 GCF_000517525.1 Limulus polyphemus
CGAACCTTCATAAAAAACTTCGACAAGATTCATTGAAATATGATGATAAACTGGTATAAAACGCAAAACCGGCCATAACTCACTAAAAACGAAGAGTAGCATGGTGAAACTTTACATGTAATTTCGGATCGAACTAGTGAAACTACGTACCAAATTTGGATAATATGCATCAATTCCGTACCCACTGGTAAGAAGAAATAGAGAAACAAAGAATAACAAAATGCTTCACTGCAGTACGAATACGCTTCAAGGGAAGCCAATAATGTAATAACAAAAAACGACCTGAAAATTTGCAAAACTAATACTACAAAGTTTGTATTTGGATTATAAATACGCAAGGAGGAAACGAACCTTCATAAAAAATTTCGAGAAGATCCATTGAAATTTAATGAATTACTGGTACGAAACGCAAAACCTGACATAACTCCCTTAAAACGAAGAGTAGCATGGTGAAACTTTTCATGTAATTTTGGAACGAACTAGTGAACGTATATAAAATATTTGGTTAATATCCATTTATTCAAGTACCTTGTGGTAGCAATTAATCGAGAAATAAGTAGTAACAAAGAGCTTCACTGCACTACACATACGATTTCAGAGAAGCTAATAAAGTAGTATTATAAACGACCATACAAATCGCTAAACTAACATTAGAAAGTTAGTATTTGGATTGTCAGTACGCAAGAACGAAACGAACCTTAATAAAGAATTTGGAGAAGATCCGTTAAATATAATGAAATACTGGTACGAAACGCAAAACCTGCCACAACTCCCTCAAAATGTAGAGTAGCATAGTGAAATTTTGCATGTAATTTCGGAACAAACTAGTGAACCTATATATAATATTTGGTTAGTATCCAT
>NW_013764283.1:0-860 GCF_000517525.1 Limulus polyphemus
CCTGAATAGTCAGGAAAGCGAGGTTAATCTTAAACCGTACAGCTTGAAAAGCTTTCACAGGCTGTCCACTGCAATGCCACCTTTGTACCTTTAAACAGACAAAGATACAAAAAAACACTGAAAATACACCATCAGACTTGACAGGAAATGTGGTTAAAAGAAATTGCTGTGATCATGATAGGGGAGTGCGGGTGGGAGAAAGAGTGGAAGAGGAGAAACATAATTCTTTCTTTATTCATTCGGCACGTGTATATGAATTTTATTCAGTTCACAATTTCAAACTACTTATTACAGTTAATTTTTAATTCGAATATAAGTTGCCAGGTTTGTCAACAGCTTTATTTAAAATCGCTAGATACCTACGTTGTAGCTAAATGTTGAAAAACGTCGCCACCATGGCGGCTTCTTGGATATTAGACAGGGCAATTCTCACTCAGCTAATACAGGCAGCAGGTTATAGTCTTGCAGAGTATATATATAACTACAACTCTTCAGTATGGCTTCAACTAACCGTACAAATATTAAGCCCATCAAATCTGACTGTGGAAACTTCCATATTCTCTTGATTGTAATGGCAAAACTTTGAATGCAAGTCCATCATCCCTTGATTTTGATCCCCCCCCCCCCGCCGGAAAAATTTCTGGGAACGCTCATTGCTGTGATTTCGATTCTTCAAAAATCTTTCTCACAAAAACAGTAGTTGATTGAGAAATTTGGCTGGCAACATGTGAACTACTAGCTCATAATTTTTGTTAAAAATACTAAGATATCATTTCAGCTTCGTCACGATGGCTTTTTTGGGTCAGAAGTTTTTCTTTCGTAACCATAGCCTTCACTTTGCGGATGAGGGCAAGTTTACT
>NW_013764284.1:0-860 GCF_000517525.1 Limulus polyphemus
AACAACCGAAATGTGGTTGGGTTTGTAAGAAATGAAGTCACAAACAAAAATAGTCACGTACTTACTTGGAATTTACGTTCTGTTGAAGAAGACTGAATGAACTGGTAAAAGTATCCTGTTATATAGCTGTCAGTAGTTCCGTTGTTTACCGCCTTCGTACTGACACCAAACTGTTAACGATGGGACTCCACAGGTGTCGAGACTGATAAAAACCGGATTCACTTCTATAACTGACAAACTATTTTTACTCATTTTACTAACGGTTACAAAGTTAGTTGAATTAAGATAAACGTCGCTCTAATGTCTTTCTTTGGTCATTTCATGGAAATATAATGTGATTTTCACAGATCGACAACATGACGATCATAGATCATATATCAATTTAGAAAAATAAATATATTTTTAAGTTTATAATAAAGATAAATGTTAAAGGAGTTAAAAGAATATTAATGCAGGCTAAATAAAAAATCCTGATTAACATATGTAATCTACAGTCCACCGTTTGGTGAATGGTAAGTTTACGACGCTAAAATCCGGGGTTAAATTACCCACGGTGGACACAGCAGAAAACCCAACGTGGCTTTACTTTAAAAACACACAACAATTTAAACTACGATAACCGAATAGTCAGCAACTTATGGTAGTAAAATATATTACACTAGATATTGTGCTACAGAAACCCGCATCAGTGACATATGTTACACTAGATATTGTGCTACAGCAACCCGCATCAGTGACATATGTTACACTAGATATTGTGCTACAGAAACCCGCATCAGTGACATATGTTACAATTGATATTATGCTACAGAAACCCGCATTACTGACATATATTACACTAGATATTGTGCTACAGAAAC
>NW_013764285.1:0-857 GCF_000517525.1 Limulus polyphemus
CCTTTTAAACGAGCTAACCAATCCAAATTAAACTTGACATGCTAGCTTAATAGTCCAAAACGGAAAAAACAAAACACAAACTGATATTAACGTTTCCCATATATTGAAAATTACAGATAATTGATAGAATAACACGTATATCGGTACTGCAGTAGCTATTGTAAATAGTTGAGTTTGAACAAAACTTACACAACAATACAAAAGTCAAAGATTGTAAATAAAATTTTCAGCATTTTGGCTTGTTTTCCATAATTCCCACAATAATCAAAATATACAGTAATAAAATATCCAGCTACAACACGGAGAATAAAAATATTGCTGCTGTTTAAATTTCTCGCTCTTTTCTGATCCACACCATTTAACTTCCGGTTTATAGTAAGGCTAGGATAAGTGAGTAAGCCTGAATTAGAGAAATAGTTTACAATTGAAATATTTTTGGGATATTTCTTAGTTCTTGATGTAGAGTATAGTTTTCCATAGAAGCAAAATTCAAGATTATTATTAAATTTTATGCACTAAATATACCAAATTCAGACAGTAGAAATCTTGACCACATCTCTACTGTGAAATGGGTTGCTTTGAACAAGAAGTGACGCAACTGCTGTGCCATTTCTGCCAAGTTTCTGGACTCGACTGCTACCCCTTCGTTGATATTGTCCCTCGGTGGACACAGCAGATAGCTCAATGTGGCTACAAAAAAAACAAAAAAAAACAAAAAAACACACGCTACACTTTCTCACTTCTGATCCACTTTCCCTGCCTTACAATAATTTTGGCCGGCATGGCCAGGTGGTTAGGGCACTCAACTCGCAATATATGGGTCGTGGGTTCGAATCCCCGTCCCACCAAACATGCTC
>NW_013764286.1:0-861 GCF_000517525.1 Limulus polyphemus
TATTTCTTTTTTTTTCTATCATGTAAGGATTTTTTTACAAATCGGGAAAAAACTCTTACTTAGACCAAATTATTATTTTGTTTACCACAATGAACATATTTTCTTATTATGTTTGTTAACAAAAATACAAACAAAAAGAAGAAAAGAGAAGATCATTGATGTCAAATTAATATGCATCCTCATTCATCTTGATATTTTTGTGAAATATATGTCTCTCAGTCTCAAAACCACATGCTGTGATCTTTCTTTTACGTATTGCGTTATGACGTTTTGTGAAAAACCTGTATGTGATGGAAAAAAATTGGTATCATTTTCGGATTCAGCATACAGGAAATACTGTAGAACATATAAAATTTTCAAGACAATAAAACCATCGCAGGTCTGTGTAATAAATTCGTGAATGTATACTATAAGAGTAGAAATTATACAGCATTTGGGGACAAATTAATGGCGGGAATATTAAGAAAATTGTGATTTCTAAGTTAACATATCAACAGCATACAGGAGATCTAATTCATCTTTATTCATCTCTTGCAGCACTAATCAGTATTATAATATTTCATAAAAGGTCTTTCAAAGACTTAGGACTTCAGCATGATCGGATTAAAATTAAACAATTTTACTCCGGACCTTTAAAAAATCCAAAGAACACGAGACTCAACGTTTTTAAACAGACACGGATCTCTTAAAGGCTTTAAATTAAGAGCAATATTTTGCTTTTCTCCGTTGATATATAGAAATATATATATATAAAGGAAAATATAACAGAGAATTCACTGACTCGCCAGGAGTATGTTGTTATGACATCGAGGTCACGTGACTAGTATAACGCCACGTCATTCTCGAACTTTCACGTCTTTT
>NW_013764287.1:0-864 GCF_000517525.1 Limulus polyphemus
TAACGAATAATAGTAAGGAAGAAATTATAACAAATATTGAAACTGAGTTAAGTAAAGTAAGAAGTCCTAATGACGTAAAGGCTGTTAGATTAGAATGTCAAAAAATTATTTTAAAAAGTCAAACCAAACTATAATAAACGAAATGTTGATTATAAAACAAATAAATTAAAAGCTTTAAGATAACCCAATAAACTAATATCATGAAAACGTAAAACTAGTGTGAAAAATAGCCTAATTTTAACTCTTCAAGAGAAAAAATGTTTAGTACCAAGTAGATTTATTGCACCAAGTTCTTACATATTGCTACGACAGTGGAAGTCATGTGACGCTGGTAACACGTGATGAATTTCTCGAATGATCATGATTTATCGGGTAAGCCCGAGTTTGTTCGAGACGCCCTCTTTTTTTAGCATATAACCCTGGCAGATAAAGCCTGGAGAAATGAATGTATGATAAAGTGAACACTAGTCACGGTAAGTTTCGGGCGAAGTTATCGAGATTGTGAATCACTGTGGTTTATAGCGTATATTATAAAAGTTGTTAAGTTTAAAATGACGAGAAATCTACTGACGGTGGAATTACTGTGTACTAAAAGTTTGTATCGAGAAATAATAAACTGGTTTAAACAAGAAAGGAGTTGTATCACTGAAGTTCCTCGGAAAGAATTTCTACTGGAAATTATCAAACAAGCAGATACGTAACAAATTGGTATCAGAGAGTGGGTCGGAAAAAGAGAGAGAAAAAAAAAGAAGATGGAAACGAGAAGTGTCAAATCAAACTACAACTTAGCAGATTTGATAATAGAAATACAACAAGAACAGCAAAAAAAAAACAAGAAGAACGAGAAAAGAAACAAGAAGAAAG
>NW_013764288.1:0-861 GCF_000517525.1 Limulus polyphemus
TCTCTTGTTGATAAACATTGAGGAATGTCTTTCGTCAGAACAACAACGAAAACCATAAGTAACAATGTCTATCTAGAAATTTCCAGAAGATTTCGATTAAACAATCACCTGTCGTAGTTTATAATCGTAATAATACAGTGGTATAACCACAGCGCCACTCGCACACACTACTGTACAAACGATTTAATAATTGATATAGAGAAGAAACACATTATTGAAGAGGTGCAAAAAATTCATACGTGATCTTTTAAAGTAGGAATTCGTTCATACCCGCGATAGGAAACTTGTTTTTTTTTAAAATACTAAACTCTATGTAGTATGGTTGGTAGGAGGAATATAATACCCTTTTATACACGCTCTAATTTACATAGAAATATAATACTTGCTCGAACCTTGGACCTATTGACCTGTAGTCCGAAACGTTAACTAGGCCACTTCCATTGTTTTTGTGTAAAAGGAGTAACTGACAAGCTAATTAACTAACGAATTTAGTAACCACGTAACTATGTAGTTACACGAGTCACCTTCTAACGTTTAATTGGACCATGAAGTTTTACTGTTTGCACTGAGGTGTTACGTAATAGAGAGTGAACAAGTAGAGTATAGAAAACACTTCTCGAGCACTTCACGAGCTTACTATATTGTTAAGACAAGAGGCAATTACATTAAAAACTTTATAATATTGTTCTCTACTTTCACAATAAAAATTAAATCTGGTAAGGTTAAAGTTATTTAGTACTATGTTTAAACAATTGAAGGTGAACCTAGAGGCAGAGGAGAGATTGTAAATAAAAACGTGTAAAAGAAAAAATAATAATGAGCAATAAGAAAAACCGTAATAACATTAAGTTAGAATAAACG
>NW_013764289.1:0-1204 GCF_000517525.1 Limulus polyphemus
GATTTCAATTTTTCATAAAAACTACAGAATATTCACCTACAAGCAGAGAAAATTACTATTCAACAACAAAAACTAAGAAATACAGACTTTTAAAACACAAATAACAAAGTGTCACTGGATGTTCACTTACAAACATATAAACACAGAATGTTCACTCACAAATGGATAAAAACCAGAAATGATTAGTAAACTGAGGAATACCTCTCTTAAAGTCCGAATGGTTTGTTCATGGGCTGTAATGCTGCTACTAAATTTCTGATTTTTTTCACGAAGTACTGATGATTCCCTCTTGAAGTTCTCCATGTTACTATGTACAAGGTCAAATCTCTCTTGTAGATACTCCAACTGTGGAATCAACATTATGGAATCAACTATGTGGTATTAAATAATCAATGTTTGAACTGTAGTATAAAGTGGACCAGCTGGCCACTAATCTTTCTATATCAGCAAGACAGAATATTAAAACAATAAAAGTAGAATGAAACTTACTAAATATTTGCTGATGTTTTTATTAAAAGGTCCTTCTTAAATTATCTGAAACATTAATGTGTGAAATAATAACTGTCTCTTTCGTAAATTTACTGTTCTCGTTTGTTAATAACAAAACTCCTAAAGCTATCTGCCCCATCCCTAGATTTGAACTGCCAACCAGAAGAAAAGCAACCAGCCAGCAGCATCCACCAACAACTAAAAAAAAGGGGGGAATTGACTGTTATATTATAAAACTTCCAAGATCAAAGAACAAGCATGTTTAGAGCCCAGGTTCAATCCTGACACTGTGGGTTAAGCACCTAACCAAGGTAAGTTATAATCTTGTTTTGACCCTCAAATTAACAGCTTGTTTATGTACCTTTCACTATCAGGTGGGGTCTACATATTGTTTATGTACCTTTCACTATTGGTGGGGTCTACATATTGTTTATGTACCTTTCACTATCGGTGGAGTCTACACATTGTTTATGTACCTTTCATTATTGGTGGGGTCTACATATTGTTTATGTACCTTTCACTATTGGTGGAGTCTACATATTGTTTATATACCATTCACTATTGGTGGAGTCTACATATTGTTTATGTAACTTTCACTATCGGTGGAGTCTACACATTGTTTATGTACCTTTCACTATCGGTGGGGTCTACACATTGTTTATGTAACTTTCACTATCGGTGGAGTCTACATATTGTTTATGTAACTTTCACTATC
>NW_013764290.1:0-861 GCF_000517525.1 Limulus polyphemus
CAGGACGTCTGTGTCGTTTCATGCCCATAATAATAAAATACAGGGCGTATGTGTCGTTCTATGTCAATCATATCAAAATACAGAACGTTTAAGTCGTTTTACGCCCATCATATTAAAATACAGAGCGTTTGTGATGTTTGATGCACATAATATTAAACTATAGGGCGTTTGTGTTGTTCCATGTCCATAGTAGTAAAATATATAGCATCTGTGTTGTTCCATGTCTATAATATTAAATTAGAGGGCGTCTGTGTCGTTCTATGTCAATCATATTAAAATACAGGGCGTTTCTGTTGTTCCATGTCCATAATAGAAAAATATATAGCGTCTGTACCGTTCCGTGTCAATCATATTAAAATACAAGGCGGATGTATCGTTTCATGCCATCATATTAAAATACAGGGCGTTTGTGATGTTTCATGTCAATCATATTAAAATACATGGCGTACGTGTCAATTCATTACCATCATATTAAAATACAGGGCGTCTGTATTGTTCCATGTCCATAATATTAAAATACAAGGCGTCTTGGTCGTTCTAAGTCAATCATATTAAAATACAGGTGACTGTGTTGTTCTATGTCAATCATATTAAAATGCATGGCGTGTGTGCTGTTTCATGCCCTTCATATTAAAATACAAAGCGTCAGTGTCGTTTGATGCTCCTCATATTAAAATACCATGCGATTGTATCAATTCATGACCATCATTTTAAAATAAAAGGCGTCTGTGTTGTTTCATGTCTATAATATTAAAATACAAGGCGTCTCTGTCGTTATATGTCAATCATATTAAAATGCAGGAGCCTGTGTCGTTCTATGTCAATCATATTAATATACAAGACGTATGTATCGTTTCATGC
>NW_013764291.1:0-861 GCF_000517525.1 Limulus polyphemus
GTCCCTTCAAGCTCGTTGCCAGATATGCTGCTTTCTGCTCCTCTGTCCATCCGTTCATCTCTGCGAGTAGCTCAAACTGTGCTCTATATGCTTCACACGGTGCTTACCTGTGGCTTCCTTCTTACTAAATCACTTCTATTACTGAAATTCATATCTGGGATGTGACTTCTCACAGGACTGAAGATGTCTGCAATAGGGTTTAGCTGCGGGCTCTGGAAGGGGCTTGCCATTGTCTGGGGCTGATTTAGTCGATGGTCAATGTATCCTTCTTGTGTAAAAGACAATAGATCATCCTTTAATGTATGTAATTCGCTTTTAAATTTACTAATGTTTTCCATTTGTACTTCTTGCCACTGTTGTAGTCTCTCTTCTTGTTTATTTTCTTTCTCCTCCAATAGCTGTTGTAGTCTCTCTTGTTTATTTTGTTCTTCGAGCTGCCACTGCTGTTGTCTTTCTTCTTGTTTCTTTTCTTTTTCCTCCAACAACTTCTGTAATCTCTCTTGTTTATTTTGTTGTTCGAGTTGCCACTGTTGCAGATTTTCTTGCCACTGTTGTTGTCTCTCTTCTTGTTTCTTTTCTTTTTCCTCCAACCATTGCTGTAATCTCTCTTCTTGTTTATTTTGCTGTTCGAGCTGCCACTGTTGCAGGTTTTCTTGCAACTGCTGTTGTCTCTCTTCTTGTTTCTTTTCTTTTTTCCTTCAACAACTGCTGTAATCTCTCTTCTTGTTTCTTTTCTTTTTTCCTCCAACAACTGCTGTAATCTCTCTTCTTGTTTATTTTCTCGTTATTCTTGTTTCTTTTCTTTTTCCTCCAGCAACTGCTGTAATTTCTCTTCTCGTTCTTCTTGTTTCTTTTGCTGTC
>NW_013764292.1:0-859 GCF_000517525.1 Limulus polyphemus
CAGTTTGTTTGTATTTTTGTTTACAAACTTAATAAAAATTGTTCATTATGGTAAACAAAATAATAATTTGAATTAAGCCAAATTTTTTCTTCTTTCCAATTTATAAAAAATCCTTACATGATAGAAAAAAAATGAATATTATTTTTGAAATCTGCATAGTTGAATTATGGAAAATCCATTATTAAAACCCAAAAAACTTTTATGAAGTTTAAATTTGCAGGCCTGTGTTATTTATGACTGTCACATGAGCAAAGATATTTCTGGTTCTACTGATCCAGTTTTGTGTGTGATTAGCTATTAGGTTGTTAAGAAATTAAGGTCACTTTTTTTTTTTGGATGAAAATACCCGAACAACTTGCATATCAAAACAAAACTTTTATTAAATGAAATACTCTCCATTCTTATTGATGATGCTTTTTAATCTTACAATCAGGTTGTTAATTCCCTAATTAAAGAAATCACTTGGCTTTAAAGCAAAAAACATGTCTGTGTCCTCTTTAACACCTTCCATATTTGCATACATTTTCCCATTAAGATGGTGTTGCAGCGAACAAAAGTGGTGGTAATCTGATGGTGCCATATCTGGAGAATATGGTGGATGGGGGAGAACTTCCCAACCCGACTCCATAATCTTGTGTTGCATCAAACGTGCCACATGTGGACGTACATTGTTGTGTAGAAGAACATCTTTCTGATTGATGAGTGAAGGATGTTTCTGATGTAGGACTTGATTTAGACATTCCAGTTGCTGACTATAGATCTCTGCATTGACAGTTCACTGTGGATTGAGTTTGAAATGAATTACTTCTTTGATGTCCCACCAAATGCAAAGCATCACTTTCTGCAGATGGAGTCCAGG
>NW_013764293.1:0-861 GCF_000517525.1 Limulus polyphemus
ATTATACAAGGCTGTGGGGACCAGTGTGGGTAACTATTGAGCTCATGGGCATGAATGACAGATGCAAAGTATACTTGGCTGACATTGAAGACTCATGCATATTAGGGTTGGACTACTTACTACCGAGGAAGTGTGTAGTTAACTTTGATTAAATGACGTTTGGGAACTACAAAGGCCAAATTCCGGTAAGTGTTAAAAGAGAGGTTGGACTAACCAGGTGCCATCAAGCTGAAGTCAAAGTGACTGTAGGAGTTGATGATGGTGAAATGGAACCAGGTATAGATATTAAATCAGAGCAGGAGGAAGACAAAGATTTGAATCCAATAACTGATTTTCTACAAGTAAGTATGTTGCGCCCTGTTTGGGAAAAGGTGTCTATCTTAAGCCCTGTAACTAAGAACTATTGGGCACAATGGGACCAGTTGAAGCTTGAAGATGGTATTCTTGTCCGGAAATGGGAAAGTGACGACCTGGCAAACAGTTATACCGAGAAAGTTACGGGAAGTTGTGCTGTGTCAATTCCATGATAGTGGATCGTCTCTCAGACATGACTTTTCGAATAAAATGTGGTCGGCGAGGTAAGCCAAAGGTGGTGCATGCCAACATGCTTTGGCGTGATATGGTCCAGGACATTTCAGTTGGAACGAAGTGAACAACAGAACAAATGCCTGAAAAAGCCACTGTCGAAGAAGAAGAAACTTTACCCGGTTTTGAGAAGGAAAACAGCGAAGCCATTAATGAAGTTACTACCACTGATGTGACTGTTACCGATAATGGGACATTTCCTGATGGAGCAGATGAACCCCACGTGAAGCCAATGAGACAGAGACCAGTACAGAAGAAGATACGTCCTGTAAAATT
>NW_013764294.1:0-860 GCF_000517525.1 Limulus polyphemus
AACTTCAACAATACCGTGTGACTGCAGTTCAATTACTCACTACCTATATACACATTACCTTACCTTCTTTTATATACCAGCGTACCCTATTTCTAGTAAGAACTTGAACATTCGACAAAGTACATGATAGTTCTAGAAACGTTGCGTCATAGTAGTCACGTGACTCGCTGACGCAACAGTATTTTATATTTTGAGTAGTCGAATGAATCCAATAGATGCCTATTTCAGTGAACAGTTTATTAAGTTGATTATTCCTGTTTCCGTACTCTGTACTAGAAACTATTAGTCTTTGTATAACAATGAAGAAAACGTTAATATATATATACAACGTTTTACATTTATAATAAACTTTTCTTAATTACCCAGTCAAGCTGTCTCCAAACGTTTATTTTATAAAAATTGGGTTCCTCATCATCAAGCTGTGGTATGTTTTCTACTTCTCTAGTTACATAGGAATTGTTAACATTTTTCGTTTATTTGGTACGTATGCAGTTTTAGCATAAAAAGTGCCCCAAGAAGTTGGGACTACTTTGTTCACTATGGTAGATAATGTATTTTATGCTTGAGGGGATAAAGCACCCGAATTGAAAGGATTAGCCATTGTAATATCCTTTGCTGGCTGAGTTGGCTTTGTCTAAATGTAACAGCGGACCAACGATGCGAGAAAAAGTTCATAAAGTGATGACGTTGACTGACCACAAAAATATTGAGCTTACCTCTTGAATTCATATGTGCTTTTTTTCGTTCACTTCTTTCAGGAGATTTTTAAAAAAGCCAACTACCCTGTTTTAAAAGTAATACTGTCTAAACTGGAGACAACTCCTACACTGCTAAAATTTGAATTTATGACCCCCTTGTCC
>NW_013764295.1:0-862 GCF_000517525.1 Limulus polyphemus
CAAAATCTTCACATTGTATAAGCACGGTAATGTGAGCTGACGTGTCGTGTAATTTTCAATTTCTTTTGGGGTATTTTTAGTCAAACACGGTTTAAAGGTCAATAAAACAAAAATTAATAAATATAAATAGATGTGTATTATTATGAGATTTAAGCTATTTAGAATAAACATTTGTGATTTCCTGTTATAATTTGCAGTTATTCTAAAAACAGAAAAAAGGTAATTTAGATTTATTTCTTAATTTTTATGATGGTTACGAGGTCAGTCAAATTTACCAATACCATATAGAGTTAGCATTGATAAAATAACAGATTAAATATAAAGTTTTATTTAAAAAAAACGTTTAATGATTACCTTGAAGGATGTAGAGATTATGCAAATGAAACTGGACAATTTCAAAGTAAAGAAAAGTATTTTTAATCTCAAAATCATAATTACTTTGCACTTTGGATAGTAAACATTCTGAAAGAAAAAAATCACAAGCAAATCTTTAATAAAAAGGTCTTAATACTTAATTTAAAAACCTGATATTTTGTGTATGAAAGCCTTGTAATGTTTACTAATAATCTACAAAATTTTGTAAAGATGTGCATACCTTATCAAAAATTATAGTACAATTATTTTCAAGGATACTTTCATGGTTATGAGCTGGGTGGATACCAACCAGTCCGTATTAGTAGGGTTAAGTGAAATCTTTGCCTTCTGTTGATTACAAATATTACAATAGCAAACTCAGAAGAGAATCTGTGACAGGTTTTGAAACAGGATACTCTGTGGGAAGCATGGCATGTGGTCTTTACTTTATTGATATTATCTCCATAAGTCAAAAAGCTTTATCATTGCAAGTTGACAACTTAGCTTA
>NW_013764296.1:0-2383 GCF_000517525.1 Limulus polyphemus
TTTAACATAACTTTAACAGTAGCCGCTCTAACCGAAGTGGTCAATACTTCCACTTGTAAACCTTTAACATAACTTTAACAGTAGCCGCTCTAACCGAAGTGGTCAATACTTCCACTTGTAAATCTTTAACATAACTAACAGTAGCCGCTCTAACCAAAGTGGTCAATAGTTGGACTTGTAAACCTTTAACATAACTTTAACAGTAGCCGCTCTAACCAAAGTGGTCAATACTTCCACATGTAAACCTTTAACATAACTTTAACAGTAGCCACTCTAACCGAAGTGGTCAATACTTCCACTTGTAAACCTTTAACATAACTTTAACAGTAGCCTCTCTAACCGAAGTGGTCAATACTTCCACTTTCTAACCTGCCAGTGGTAACTCCTAGAAACATATTTTTACTTTCCAGACAGATTAGGTTTGTCAGAAGATGGTTAACTTTAGTTATTTTACTGAAATTTGCGCTGGAAAAGTTTTACGATTCGCTTTGTTTTCGTTAAATCGCGAAGGCTTAGCATTTGTCTAAATCTAATCTACATCATTTACCAAGAGTATTACATAACCTAATTACATATTCCAGTTTACCAAGAGTATTACATAACCTAATTACATATTCCACTTTACCAAGAGTATTACATAACCTAATTACATATTCAAGTTTACCAAGAGTATTACATAACCTAATTACATATTCCAGTTTACCAAGAGTATTACATAACCTAATTACATATTTCAGTTTACCAAGAGTATTACATAACCTAATTACATATTCCAGTTTACCAAGAGTATTACATAACCTAATTACATATTCCAGTTTGTTATTTCTAGAAATTCGGAAGACGCATGAATAACCTATTCCATCAAACAACTGTCGGTTTGTCTGAAGATAAGCACAAAACTACACATTGGGCTATCTGTGATCTGCCCACCACGGGTATCGAAACCCGGTTTCTAGCGTTGTAAGCCCGCAGACATACCGCCGTGTCACTGGTGGTCTCCATAAACAACGAAAGTTTCGTTAGAAAAGTAAACTTGAGAGAAGGTTTTAACCATATCGCACTTGGGATGTGTGAATAATAGTTAACAGACAAGACGGGTGGGTTGGTTTCACGTTATTCTTTCTGATCTGATACATTTATTTTTTGTTTATTTCGCCAGCGACTCACAAGCTAAAAACTGCAACTAATGCGATCGTGTATTAAATCGCCCTGGCCAGAGGATTCCTGTTTTGCCGCCTCTAATTACCAACTACTGACCAGAGGTACGTAGGCAGCCAGCCAGCCAGCAACACCTGCTGACACGTGAACAGAATATCGGGATTAACGAGCTCACACCGGAACGAGTGGAGTTTATTCAGTGGTATCGTGCGTCGAACTTGGGCTATATGATCCGCAGACCCCACACGCTGCCCAGTTGATCATTACAAGTATTGAAAACAATAAAGAAACGTCCAACTTCGTTATTGTTAACTTACTGTTTTTAGCTAAATATCTTATATTAATATTAGTGTTTAGTTGGAAACCAATGTTCATGAAGTAATTATAGAGAATTTATGTTTTAAATGGAGTAATTATAGAGAATGTGTTTTCCACATTCTCTATAATTACTCCAGTACATTCTCTATAATTACTCCAGTTAAAACACATTCTCTATAATTACTCCAGTTAAAACACACATTCTCTATAATTACTCCAGTGAAAACACATTCTCTATAATTACTCCAGTTAAAACACACATTCTCTATAATTACTCCAGTTAAAACACCATTACACCACGTGTTTTAAACTAGTCATAAGACTAGAGGGAAGACAGCTAGTCATCACCACCCACCGCTAACTCTTGGGATACTATTTTACCAACGAATAGTGGGATTGGCCGTCACATTATAACGCCCCACAGCTGAAAGAGCAAGCATGTTTGGTGACGGGATTCGAACCCGCGACCTGAAGAAGGCGAGTCGAGCACCGTCATCAACTCCAAGTCACACCAGGTGTCGTTACGTGTTTATCGTACATTAAATAGAACAATTCATTTTGAAACATTTGTTACGTCTATAACATGGACACAATTGTATGTATATTCTGTAGTCCACTACTAACAACTTATTTTGAACACATTCTCTATAATTACTCCAGTGAAAACACATTCTCTATAATTACTCCAGTGAAAACACAAATTCTCTATAATTACTCCAGTTACTCACATTCTCTATAATTACTCCAGTTACTCACATTCTCTATAATTACTCCAGTTAAAACACACATTCTCTATAATTACTCCAGTGAAAACACATTCTCTATAATTACTCCAGTGAAAACATAACAGTGTGTATTAACTATACAGTAGGTTGTAACAAACTATATATGGACTAGTTTAAAACAC